>NW_022280034.1:2269784-2336454 GCF_004355925.1 Anarrhichthys ocellatus | reverse complement strand
TATATATATATATATATATATATATATATATATATATGTGTATATGTATATATATATATGTGTATATGTATATATGTATATATATGTGTATATATGTGTATATATATATGTGTGTATATATATATATATATATATATGTGTATGTGTGTATATGTATGTATATATATGTATGTATATATATGTATATACAAATCAGTTGTCACACGTTGTTATAATGTATCAGTTTATTCTATATTTCTACAAGACACTAGTCTAAGGCTGGGTATCGAACCTCAATATCTTTTCTTATTTTCATTAAATCCCATGAAAATACTGAAACCTGCAGTAAATGTATTGTGTGTGTAACAAGTATTGTTTGTATATCAAAGCCTGATATCTCTTCTTCCTCTGAGCCATAGAGCTCTATTAAAAACACATCAATGAGCCTCACTGTTGTTCCTTCATCACCATGAACACACACACACTGTAGTTTATTGTGACTCAATCAAACACACACCGTTCTTCTGCTACAAATACTCACGAGAACACCTAATGTGGATTAATCCACCGCTGAAAATAGTCCCCAACAAATGCACTATTTCCTCTGTTTGATTAAAAACTACAGTGACCAGCTGTTTAAGGAAGTTATTTAAACTCGGATGTCGTATTGAAACAATACTTCTGACACCTCTCACATACATACTAATATATCAACACAACTAAATATCAAAAGACTGGTAAAACATCTTAACACGATATCTTTGGTTTATTGTATTGACGTTGATGTTATCTCTGCACATCTTAAACTTTGCATGCATCTTTTAAAATCCTCAAAAAAAGCTCCACAAGTCAGACATTAAGAATGAGTTCTGGATTGGGCCTTTGAATGACTTGTAGACTAAACACACACACACACACACACACACACACACACACACACTAGTAAGACAAAACCCTGCCATGAGCCGTCCCAGTTGGGTCTTTCTGGCAACATTGCGAGTCCAGATTAACAATCAATCATAGTAGAACCGTGGCAGCAGCTCTTTTAGTGGCTCTTAAACAACAGGTGAACCGGCTCTTCTGCCACTGCACAGTTTAATACAAGTGAAAACAGAAACTCTGCTGTTCAGCATATGAATGGATCAACCCTCCCACACTGTGTGAGATTAATCTAGAAAGTGGATGACTTATCTTTTTGTTTTTGCTCCAGTGATATTGTCGATTCACTTATCTGAAGCCTTTTATAAGAAATCAGAACTCGGCAAAAGGGGGGAAACCATAGAAAACACAACACAGAGGGGTATTAGCATGCGGGGGCGGCACTCAGGCACATTGACAGAGTTCAGTCAATGTGGTGGCGGCGTGGTAATGAAGCATAGACAGTAGCTCTGCTGCTCTCTGACTTGTTTGACACATTTTTCTATTGTTGTATGACGGTTTCAATCACGAGGAAAACAGCTCTGTCTGTTCGCAGTAGACTCAAGCACAACAAAGAAAACATGGACTGGGAATCAAACTTGCAGCTCTTCATCCACCAGACAGACTCCCTAACCGGCCTGCCAGTGTGCCAATCTGATTCACTGGAAACCTTGACAGTGACGACAACCGGCTGGTACTCCCTCAGCCCAATCCAGATGTATACGCACATGAATACTCATAACTGTAGTCCTTTTTTTATTTGATTGTTGTTTCAGACAAAATACCATAGAAACAGATGAGTGGTGAACCAGCCAGTAATACAGAGACGGTACGGCTGGTGGTGACATTTCAGAAACACAACAAAAATCAGAACAAACTGTGTGGATGTTGGTGGAAGAGAGAGGAAGGGGGAGGATTGGGTAGGCAGAGGGGAAACCGTGGGGGGGGAGGAAAGAGCAGAGGGTGGGTTTGTCCGGGGATGCACGGCGAAAGCTCAAAGAGGAGAAGAGGAACTGGATATTCACCAGGGAGAGGACTTTTCTACATGAGCGCACCCGCTGATTCATCCGGACAGGAGTTCAGGTCCAGTTTTTGTCACCGTGCGTACGCTTGATCATCTGTGACGAAAACATGCCAGTCTACAGCTGCTGCCGGACACGAGCACTCTTTCTGCACAAACACTCTGGCTGTTGTATTGACTTATTGCAGAGGAATTCAGGGACTAGACGCGTTGAGATTTGTGTTTTATAGTGCAGCGTGACATCTGATACTGTTAGTTTCATGCTTCATTCCTAGTCAAGGATATGACTGACCTTATTCTGTATTTTTGTTATCAAAAAAACAATGTTTGTCTTTTTCCCACCACGCTCAGACTAGCTCACTGTCTATGACACCTCAAGGCCATTTGTTCCTAAACGGGTCACAAATATGTAGTTGGATTTTGAAAGAAGGCTCCGTGGTTTCCTGAAACAGATGTTCACTGCAGTTTTTGATGGAACGCCACTCAAACAGGAGGAAATAGTGCATTTGTTGGGGACCATTTTAAGCGGCGGATTAATCCACATTAGGTGTATTAGCTTTGTATTTGTTAGGCCACCCCCTCTTAGACAAATTCATTGTTTTAGTCTTTAGTTGGTTTCGTCAATTTTGCTGAATTATTCTCTTCATGCTGAATGACTTATTTCCATTTTTTGCATGATTGTTTAAAGGGAAAGTTAGTCTGCGTTCCAAATCTTATACTTCTTCTTTTGAATTTTTAGTACATACTGCAGCGGCCTTACTATTGCATGCATCCAATTGAGACATACTACTTGTTGCAAAGGATTGTGGGTAAGAATAGCCAGAGAAGCTCATGCGTGCTGCCAAATGTGACCGGATGTAGTCGAACATCCTGGTATTTTTGGCATACTGCATTTGACAGATTATGTTTTGCTCCATACAAAATCTCTTTCTGGCTCACTAATCAGTGGATCATGTGGTCAGTTTTACAAATTGTCGATTAAATCAACTAATCGATAAGCTGACAAATCGGTGTGAGTGTTAGTCGACTAAGAGTCTCTCTAGTCACGGTCAGCCTTCACATTTGGTATTTAAGTAATCACAACAAATGATTAGTTTATTGATCAGTCCAGTCAGCCTCAACGTGTTTATTAACCCTCTTAGAATCCAAATATAGAGAGACACAATAAAATAACATCGTTGAGGCCTGTGGCTCAAACAGCGGTGGACTTCACCACTCAATTATTAGAAGGGTTATTTACACGGTAAGAGGAAGGACTCGTTTGGTTATCAGTAAATATATTGGCACTAGATGATTCTGTGAAAAGCTGCACACGCACACATAAACAGCTGAACAGGAAGTGACAAGTCATACTGTTAAAACCTTGAAACAGTTGCACTTCTGCTTTTTAGACAAACACACAGGACGGTAATGAACCACACGAGACTTCCAAACATTCCTCAACTTAGAACGGCGACTTTTTAGCACTCGTGATGAGAAACATAATTCTTCCATTTGTTCTCTGACATGTTTGACATCACTGCATTACATTGCATCGAAACGTCTGTAGCCAGGCACAACAGAGAACACGCCCACTCTAATTTCCTAGTTGATGTCAAGCGATCATTTCCAAAATATGACCTATACTTTGGAAAGAAACTTGATTTTTAAATAGATAGTGTTTTACTTTGTAGGACTTAACTAAGCAGTTCCAATCCATTTGAGAATCACACATTCATATTTTATGACTATGTTCTAGTAAACATTTTACTAGAGTAAAACTTAATGTGTGTCGTAGAAGAGCAGAAACAAAAAGTATGTTGATTATTCTGCCACCATAATTCTGCAAAACTTCTCCTCATAGCAGTACTGTCTGATTTGCACTTAAGTTGTTGTTGATGAATAATAAATAAATGAAAGGATGATTTTCAGACTCATAGTTTGGACTCGGTGGAGCAGAGAGAGCAGAGGAGCATGATTCCTTTAAGTCTGAAGTTTAGCTCTGCATTATTTCCATGAAAGGTGTTTGAATGGTGAGAACTTAGTCAGTCCATCTCCTTCCTAGAACACACACTGGATGGCCGGGCAGAACTTTGTCAGCATGACTTACGACTTATTGTCATTATCTTTAAATCTTTAAATGGGTTTTTTTTCTCTCGATACAGGCCCATTTCAGGATTGTGACATACAATTGTCTTTACGAAATCAATAAATATTTAATGATTTTCAGAAAGAAAAGTCCCCTTTAAATTAACGTGCTTCTTAGAAACCACGGCAGGGTAAAGTTTCACCTCTTGACTCACATCTAAACTGAGCACACAGGTGTGGGATCAGCACGCTGGTCAATCAAATGAACGAGGAAAAAAAGAAAAGCTTCACTTTCTCTTTTCAGTTTGAGTCACTTCATTTCCTGTTCCACTATATTAGAAAAATCCCATTACGTTGCGTCTGAAAAGCCTCGTTGTGCCTGTTTTCTCTACATCATTATCTTTCGTCCTCGTGGACGACAGAACGCGCCGCTGTGTTTCGCATCGACCTCGCGCCCCGCTGCGTGCAGCCTCCATGCACTTTGTGCACGAGTCAAACAGCAACCTGAGATGGCCTCAACTAGAGTGGGGAACTGAATTTAGCTCATGAGAAGTGCAGATGAATCCCCCCACCCCCTTACTCACCCACCCCACCTTTTGCTACAGGCCATGAAAAATGATTTCAAAGCCCAGATGTGGTGCGCGAGCAAAACTTGTGAGAGATCTGTCGGGCGTAGTGCAGGCTGAAGAAAGTAGAGGCATAAAAAATGAGAATCTAGTCTTTTACTTCCTGAACTTCAAAGGTGCCTCACCTCCTCCGCGTGGCCATCTGAAGGCTCAGCTGTGTTTGACCCTTCTCCTCTACACTGTTCGTCTGGAGCTTCTTTCAGCTTCTCGCCTATGGATACCAGGGTTTTGATTAACATTGCAGACCCTCCGACTCCTCTCTAAAATCACAGCTAAATTATTGTAGGAGCCGAAACCCAAGATGAAAATTTAAGGCGGATGTTGCCTCTGATATTGAAAAAAATTTCTTTCTTTTTTTGGTACTGATCCTCTGCTGAAAACTCCAGAATCTTGCAGGAGTTTTTATTGTATTTTGAAGAAGTCTCCATCACTTATTGTGCACGTGAGCAAGGGAGGGGAGATAAAAGGAGACAACATTGAGACATTTTCGAAATATGAGGTTTGGGTTTTTTTGCGCAACATGAAAATGAGCTCTTTTTTTTTTTTGTCCTATGCATGCGGTAGGATAACACCTCCGCGCCCATTTCACCGAACCTTTTGCCTCTGCGGGTAGTTTTTTACACTTTTGTGCAGAAAAATCGGACAAGTTGGTGTGCACTGAGAACAAAGGCCACTTCAAAACCAAGTACACAAACAATACATACAAGGTGTTTTTGTTTGTAATAAGTGAAAAAATGTGCCAATGGGAGAAGTGAAAAATCGATATTAAAGATGTATTGTCTAAAAATACATCTTGGTAAGGTTCCTTGAAATAAGACCTTTTAAGACAAAACTAAATCTTGGAACTAGTTGGGAAAACTCATTGTGAGCTGTATTTCACTGGTATTAGAACGTTTTGTGTCATAATATAAACTGTGATGCTCAAAAGTATTATTTATTCACTTAACAAGATATTAAATATGAAGTCCACATAGCTCAGTGAAATGTCACTTGTTGATTGTAATACATTTAATGAGTTATTCTGACGCGTAATTAGGCAAAATGGTGAGATTTTGTGTGTGTGTGTGTGTGTGTGTGTGTGTGTGTGTGTCTTTGTCTTTGGGGGAGCTGTGTATTGAAATTGAAAACCTTGTCAAGTGTTTTTATTACATGTGTTTACCAGGACTTGGTATGTCAAACTACACACACACACACACACACACACACACACACACACACACACACACACCCACACACATTTGCAGAAAAATATCGTGTCGCAAATTTGTATTTTACGACCTGAAACTGTAACTGCTTTCACAGAAACGCTCTCAAAATCGCCACACAGCTTAACATTTTTAATAAATGTTCTTTTTGCATAATGTCACTGCCTTCTAATAATCCATATAACTATGATGCAATAAGGTGAAGTGTGCGAACAGAGCATCTTGCTTCTTTTTTTTTAAAAAAGAAAAAAGAAGATGAAATGTCAAGAAACTACTTCAAAGATGCACAATGTAATGTAAGTGACTCTGACAGGTGAACCTGCAGTCAACCAGAGAGTGAACTAAAGAAAGCGTGCAGGTCAGAGTGCAACGTGTTCCAAGACTGTAACGTGCAGATTACAATGTAAACTCTGGTTCTAAATCTGTGAATAAAACGTGCAAAACATATTTTAAAAAAAATGACAATTCGAGTCAGAGTATTAAAAAACAGAGAGATGGAAATATCGGTGTCCTATGATGTGACAGCGCACTTGTTCTCTGCTCATGAGAAACCTCCGGCCTGAAACCTTCTGTCAAACACAAGTGTCGCGCATTAGTGAATTAATCCTCGTGGACGTGGCTGCATGTTAATGCTCGGTGACCCGTCAGAGAGGCCCGGCAGCGCCGCTGTCTCCCCCCTCTCTCTCTCCCTCTCTCCCTCCCTCTCTCCCTCTCTCTCTCTCTACGGAGCTCTCAGACCTCACAGACGATTCTTCACGTTTGTTTTGTGTATTTTTTATTCTCTATTTTAGTATCATCGCTTCTACAGCCGCCTACTCGAGATATGAGGTTGAGGTTTATCAACAAGTTTCCTTCTTTATCACATCTCAATTAAAAGCCCGTTCACGAGCAGAGGCATCTCAGTTTGATTTGGCTCTGATTTTAATTTAGTTGAGTTTATTAATATTCAAAACCACAGGGAGATGAGTGTTTAACACATATTTGACGAGACATAAATTAAACATATTTAAGACTTAGTGGAATAAAGTATAGTGAGTAAGAAGTCATAACAATGAACTACAAAAGATGTCAAATACAATTGATTTGCCTCCTTGTTGGGGGGTTAAACTCCCGCTGTGTTACAGTGAAGGGACCCCTGTGCCTTTAGAGGTAAAGCAGAGGTGTCAAAATGTTTTGCAGCAACTCAGCCTGCAACTGATATTAGCTCCACTTCATCGTTTCTCTGGAGCAACTTCTGCCCCAAGCATTTTTATTTATACAAAAATAAACAACAAACAGAGAGGCAATATTCAAGAGTAATGAGAGAAAGGACTTGTTTTTAATCAAGTATTTGAAATTAAACAGCACCATTCTTGGGATATATTTTAAAATTAATTCCTGTAAGTAAGTTAATTTCTGTTCATAGTCTAAGTATTACTCAGCTTTGACCAATTTTGCGCAAAAGCGTGTTATGCTAAACATGTTCAGAGGTCATTGTTATCAATTTAAAAAACAAAAACAAAGCTGCGGACACTCCGTCAACTGATGCCTGCTGATGCCTGCAGAGTAAACAGGAGCCAAAACGACCAGTGATCACCACGATGACAAGGTTATAAAGTGATATTAGTTCTCAGAAAAACAGCCTTTTAAACTTGAAGTTACTGCAGCTGCTCGACGTTAAGATAACACCGGTGGTGAGTTGAGTAGAAAGTGTGTAAAACCAAAAGGACAGCGGTGCGTAATTCATTTATTTAACCCCAACATCTGACCATAACAGAGGGCGATCAGCTTTTAAATCAGTTGGAGCTGTCTGTCGGACTTACCTCCCCTGTTTGGTGATAATCATCTCCGTTTGGAACTTGTGGAACTTGGCCCACAGCGGGTAGTTATTGAGCAGAGCCTGGGTCTTCCCGCACACCTGTAGCCCAGGTAACGGGTAGAGAGGCGGCCGCTGGAAGCTGTGCTGAAAGCTCACCGCGTAATTCTCCGGAGACGGAGAGTACAAGTCTTTTCCCCCGGTGGGAAACCCATCTCCCGCCGTCGGGATGTAACTCTGCCCGGCTCCGCTCCTTGGCGGCGAGCGCACGCCACCGTACGGGCAACTGCCGAGGGTCTGCGCGTAAAACCTGCCGGACTGCGCTCCGTACCCTCCCACCGCCTGGTCCGAGTGGTACGGCAGAGCCAGAGCGTCCTGCCCGCTCGGAACAGAGTCCGGGTAGTAAAACCTCGCATCCTGAATCCCCATTTTAAACTCGGTTAGGTCCTTGCAGCCGCCGCGGTGGAGATGACTGCTGATGTCGGGGTTCTTTCCGAAAGTTTGCGTTTCAGTCCCATTCAACATGCTGAGGTAGAGGTTGCCACCTATGCCGCCCATTTGCAGCCCCGCTCCCGGTGTGTGCGCAATGTCATAAGGCTCCGCTTCTGCGTCCAGTTCAATAAGAGCATATACAATAAGAAATAATAATGACAATAAAAATCACAAAACAGCTGGACTGTTATCCTCACGTATGACTCACTGACATGCCACTTTAAAACTCTGCGTCTCGGTCGGTCTCAGCCTGTGATTTAAGATACAAAACCATCAGCTCACCGTCATCAGACTGTTCATCTGTAAACTTTTTTTATTACCCAGCAGCTGATTGTCTTGTCTGTTTTTTCACGCGTGGAGTCGCTAGCAGTGACTCAAACACACGCTCGCTTTACTAACCTATGATATATACATTTAGTGAGCGCTCATATGTCGGAGGTGTGTCTGAGGCAGAGGCGGGACGTGATAGGCTCCAGATATGAACGAGCCATCCCCTCATCACATAACGGAGCACAAATCACACACGCACTGCCCTTTGGAAGAAAAAAAATAAGAAGACTATAATTAGGTTTATATATTATAAGAAGGATATTATTTAGGATTAAGACATTCTGGAACAATTATGAAGGCCACATGTTTGGGAATGATCTTGCGTTTTATTTAAGGGGTAACGTGTGCACATTAATTATTAATGTTGATATTGTTTATCATAATACTTGGATGGTGAATTAGTAAAGTGACCCGCAAGGAGGTGGATTAAAACTAACCATAATTAATTAAGCGAATAATTTACTAATTATTTTTGACACATTCATTTGACTTGAATTCACCAACACAATAGAATATAGCGCTCTGGGTAACTTACGTTTAACAATGAGACGATTATTTATCTTGTAAATGTAATTAAAAGGAATAATGATTAATTATGGCTTTTAATTTTCGCTAAATAACTCCTCAAAAAACATAGTTTGACACCTTTAAAGTTAATTCGATTACTATATAGCGATTTGTTGTTTATTTTGTCGAAATGTTGATAAAATATCTTCCCCTCTGTTATGTGGCAGAGTAGTTTTCTCATGAAATCGATCAGTTTTTACTTTATCTGTTCAGACAGGTGACATGTTGCATCATCAACCCAATTTCATTTTTATTTTCCATTAGAATCATCAAAAACTGTACTTTTTAGATTCAACGTGTCATGACGTAATAAAGACTCTGGCTGTGCTGGGTCAAATTGATTTATTTTCCCTGTTAACAGTTGTTAGTATGTGGTGTCACTAAAGGCAAACTAACCCAAAATACAATACATTTCATTAATTATTATTTTATTCGGAAATACAATGTCTTCAATTAATCTTTTTTTTTTAAACTTAAAATTGTTCAGGTCATGAAAATATGAAATGTATTTACAATAACTGTTAATATTTGTACTGCTGTCTTTTATTCGTTAACTACTTTGAGTTCATGTTAGAATATAATGTTAAAGGAATTTGTGTCTTAATGTAAACAGTGTTTTTATTGAAGTGAAGCAGATTGCTTCTTTTACTGAGCTCCGAGTCACACCGTCATAACAGACCAGAAAAAGATCCAGGCAGAAACATAGCAGAATGCTCCTTTAAGGCTGGAGGTGACTCCAGCACAGGCCTGTGAACACCAGCATGTTTAAATGGGCCAATCCCATTTCTTACTTCTACCCCTATCCCTCATTTTCAACTTGGCCCCAGAACAGGGTTCCAGACCCGGATACGTCATCAGTAGCCGTCGATAGCATTTACGTAAGACGCAACGAACCACTTCATGACAGAATAGCGATGCTCTGTCGGCTAGTAACCCGTGCTTCTCCCCTGCAGGAGGAGGGGAAACTTCGCTGCTAGACTTGAGGTACATTTTGGGCACCACATGGCATCAACCGGGAAGAAAATGCGACACGGAAATATGTTGAATGAATGCACGACAACGTTGTAACGTTAGCTAGCTAGAGACATCGGAATATAGTGGTTTTATTTTTACGCTTTTTATAAGGAAAACGTCTATAATACATTGAAACGTCACAAAACTAAGATTATACAATGTTATCATCATTTTCAAACTTTTATCAAAGAAAATACTTGTCAGATTGTGCCTCTGATAAACCTAATTTTGGAGGGCGCTATAGCCCTCTGTCACAACTAGACTCTGGACACACTACCCTAACGGAGGGGTCGGGGGAGAGGGGTATCTTGGGATTGGGCCTAACTCTAAAAATTCAAAAACAGTTTCATAAAATATCGACCAAAGATGATTTTGATCTGCTCGGTGTTTGAACAAGTTACCATTTGCGGCAGCACACCTCAGAACACCGTCAGGTCAGAATTCCGTCTCAGTCATTTATGCAAAAATAAACACAAACATGGATTTCAAATCAAAGTGTCAACTGTGTCATTTGCTGTGGACGAAGCTGACAGCACTCTCTGCTCTTTAAGACCGTTTTAAGTGGCTTGTTTTCTTACCATCACCGGACAGAATCAGCCTCATAAACCCAGGTGGAAGAGAAAAACCCTGAGGTATTACCAGCTGCATGTGTGTGTGTGTGTGTGACTACATTAATAGATGAAACCCCCCTCCAGTGCAGGTATGACACAGACCCCCCCCTCGACACTCACTGCTCTAATCCCACTTCCTGTGTCTCTCCTAGCAAGGTGAGCTCATAAGGGCACACGCTGAAGTCATCAGTGTTGACACGGGTGGCGAGAGGGCAACGGTGTGAGTGACACTACGGCCGCCACGGCCAGCCAGGCGTGTCCAAACCCCCCCCTCCCCCACCCCCCCACCACCACCACCTCGGGCTGGAGTCACCACTTCCTCTCCTCTGCTCCATCTGCTTCCGGCTGCAGCCTCGGGCCCATCACCTTGTTCAGCTTTCATTTTCTCCTGAAAGTGTTATTAGCAGGTCAGGGTGCTCTCGTGAGCACAGGCGTGAGGGCGAAACACGGCAGGTATTCTGAGCAGGATAACCCTTGTTTTAATCCTGATGAAGCGCCTGATTCTGAATTCTCTGCGTGTCTGTCTGGGTGAGCAGGAGCGCTGGTATTTTTAAATTAAAACATCCCCCGTGCTTGTAGACATGAGAGGCAACTGGACACTGATGTAAAAATCTTTACGGCAGTAAAAGAATATAGTAAAAGCAAGTGCGGTGGGCTCACACACGACTTCTAAGAGTTTACAGATTTAGACGTGATAGACGGGAACATCAGCGGACAGCTCGGCATGTCTTCATTAACAGAGTCTCCGGTTAGAAATAGGATGTTTTATTTGATCTGTAATGACACTGTGGATTCTTGGCTGACATTAAAGGCCTCGGTGTGCTTCAGATGAAATACTTGTCAGACGGTCAAACAGGGTCTGTTTTTTAGATGTTGGAGTTTCTGACAACTTTTGTAACTTTCAGAAGAAAATCACACAAGAGCGTCCGAAGTGAACAAGTTCAAGTTCGACGTTTTTTTGACCGTTCCACCCCGACGTCCTCACTCTGCCTGACTTTGTCGATCTATAAAAGCCTGCATTCTCTCTAGTGTCCACCAGGGGGCAACTCCTCTGGTTGTATAGAAGTCTATGAGAAAGTGACTCTACTTCTCTCTTGATTTATTACCTCAGTAAACATTGTAAACATGAGTTTATGGTCTCAATCTCTAGTTTCAAGTCTTCTTCAATACAGCATGATGTTCATTTAGTACATTATGGTCCATTTAGAGTCACACAGACCATTGAGCATGGAATGGTTTAGGGTGGGGCTACACGGTGATTGACAGGTCTATACCACAGTGTTGTCCATCTTTTCGTTTTAGAACTTGAACCCTTTCACAGTGTGTTCATGAAAGTTAATTGTAACATTTTGGTTATTAGCTCCACCCTCTTGTGTCACTTCTGGTGAAGAAAAAAAACAACCTGGGATGGAGTCTGACAAAAAGTAGAACTCGAGGCTTCAAAACGTCAGTCAACAAACCAACAGGTGACGTCCATGTCCATGTCCATGTCCACTTCGTTTGTACAGTCTATGATAATATCACTCAACTTCCTCCTTTCAACCCAGTCGCCAGCAAACCACTGGATATGTTGAATGTCACCATTTCTGAGGCAAAAATACATGTAATGAATACGTTTCATATCAGCCTCGTGTCACGCTTGCAGAAACGCACAATGACACGTGGATAACGATGTGAAGCGAATTGGTTAGCTTTAGGCAACAATACTACTTGGTTAAGGTTAAAAGATCATGGTGTATGTTACAATTATAAGGACCGTAACAATGTTACATCACAAGCCTTGAGTAAAAATGTACTTTTGGTTGCACACTGGACATGAACAGTGACCTACTGGGTGAAAGTCCTGTCTTTGTTTGATCCCTCCCACTCACCCATAGAGGACTTTCTTGCTCGTTATACTCGCTATACTATATATATTATTATATCATTTAACTTCCAATAACTGTCGCACAATATATTGCATTGCATGATCTGACTGTATGCAAAAATGTCCACATATTCATGGTTTGCAGAAACTCCTTTGCTCTTGACGGACAGGAGTCATAATTCCGCTGAAGGACTTTGTTTAAACGTAAAACATTTCTGATGTCGATTTATTGGGAGGACTGTCTCGTATAAACACTTTCTCCTTTAAGACAATTTTGGATGAGACTTCGTACCCATGAGTTCTTGGGACACACTGAACCCTTAAGTCAGGTATAAAGTTTTGAGGTCGACTCCACTTAGTTTACAGCTGGTTCCCGCTGAATCTGCACTGGAAAGGCCCAACAGCCCCCATATGAAACCTGAGGAGTCTACATGTTGCTCTAGCTCATGACCACAATGTTCACTATGTCAAACTCATATATGCTTGTCTTGAATATGCATTTCCTACATGCTGTATTTCAGCCCCACGCGTCTGAAATATTACCTCAATAGCTTCAAAATAATAATTACCGTAGTGTTTTTGTGTGATTTTTCTGTTATCCTCCTCGCTCTTGTTAGAAGTCAACTGTGCCGTTTGGATGCATAACTCCATAGCCATAAATATCCGCCTCTTGACACTGCGTCGATGTGGGTGGGCATGGCACGTCTCACACAGACTTCACAAATCAAATCCAACGTGCAGGCTGAGCCGCGGCATTCGTTTCACTTGAGCACCAGTTTGGTGCTCGTAGCAAGCGGGACTAATAAAAAAGATATGACGTTATCGTCACATGGATGGGGAGATTTTTGGCTTACAAGTGACGACCCAAATGTGCTGATGTAGTAAAACTTCTGAAAACTAAGAAGTCGCTTCTGACTTTAATGAACTACAGCACAGGACTAAAACATCTGGTGTCATCAGACACTTGTTCCCTAAGTTTCTGGCTTGTTAACCGTTTAAGATCCCTTGTCTCATGTTGCAGACTATGAGTAATGATCCCTTCACATTTGAATAGTTTTTAGAAGCACAAAGAGGTAAAGCTATCGGGTATTTCATAAGAATCAAACAAAAAAGAGATAAAAAGTCAGAAACATTGACAGAATTTGTCTCACAATCCTTCAAATTTGTCGTGTAATTGCAGATTGCAACCAACCGAAACTTCTCCCATGTGACAAACATGTAGGAGAACATACGATGGCCGATGCGTAAATGCCCAGTTGTGACTCCCTTCTTCCGCTGTATCTACACTGAAGTACCAATAGGAACTAATATTTCACTGGTAGCTGATTCATAAAACTAAATTACCCTGTAAACCCAACACCGTGCTGAGGCGTTTATTAAAAACCAGGGTACATACGTCCCTCATAATCACCATGTAAACGTTCCTCATTGGAGCGACTTAGCTGGAGCGCAGACTCCCTCCGAAGTGGCTGCTTAAGAAAACGTCTTCCTGTCTGAGGACGCACCACGACACTGGTTCCCAATTAACGCGACATATGTTTATTCAAATATCCGCACGGGTGTGAAAGAGGGCTTCAGGAGGCACCACCCGCAGAGGCTGTGAAAACAGAGGGCGGTGGAATTAAGTGAGGAAAGAGAGAACAGAGAAATCTTGTGAGAAGGCAAAGATAGCACTTAGTGCTCAGTGGAATTCGCACTCGATAGCTCACGAACTCTTGGTGAAGTGCAAATGTATTCCTCGGCAACCCAGAAACAAACAAGCTGCCACTTCCTTTTGCCTATAATTAGCTGGTAATCAATGCTGGGTGGGTTTCTGTCCTGTCAGACATCCACAGCCACCGTGGGGCTAGACCTGCAGCTGTACTCTCAGGTGTCAGGTGACATCCAACATACATTTGGCCACGTTTTCGGTAACGGGGCTTCCTCAAAAAAGACAATTTAGTTCAAGTGACGCCATGCAGCTTTATTTTTGTGTGTGAACTTTTAATATTTTGACTTGAGAAAACCCTAAAAAAAACCACCACCACCTCCTCCCTGATCCCCGGTGGAGTTCATAGACATCTCCATTGGCACATGTGACTCCCCCAGACATTTGCCACTTTCTCCAAGAGCTTGTTTAGGAGAGGGGGGAGTGTTGTGGTGGTGGGAGAGTAATGGGACAGCGTGCACTCTCTTGTTGGCCTATGAACCCTCGCTAACCCCCCTATAAACACAGAGAGGGGATGTGTAGGCTGAAGGCAAAACAAGCACCACTCCACAGTTACCCATGTGACCTCTCAGCCTGGAAGTATCAAACACCCAGAGTTCATATCGTCATTTCAAATTCCGGTTTATGCCGCTTTTGACAACATATCTCATTGATTATCTCATGGGAATCTCACAGGCCGTTCTCTGTTGTTTTCTGTCACTGTCCAAGTGGATTTGCAAAATGTAGAATTTAGAGACCTCGTCTTTCTCTGCATGCTGTCAAATCCAGTGCACAGTTTCCTCGTCTGCTCAGGGTGTGACTCATCCTGTGGCATTTGAGTGATCACATGGGTGTTGAATGTTGAGTGTGTCAAAACTTTCACTATGACTTTCAGGCATTTCAATTAATCTCGAGGTTTTCAAGAAATCCTCGGTAGCTAATTTTAAAACACTCATTTTCCACTCTGCTCAGAAGAACCAGTTAAAAAAATGCTATCTTTTCTTCCAAATTACCAGTGCCTTCATCATACCAATGTTGAAAAGTAAGTGTTGGGATACATGAGGTATAGTGTTGAAGTTAGGCGATTACTCGGCTGTTGGAGGGGTTTTCCAGTGATTTAGTTTTATAAAGTTGGGGAATTCACTAATAGAAATGGTCAAAGCAGCATATAGGTGTCCTAAATATTAGTCCTAATATGGATCAAGCTTAAAAAACACTGGATCCAAGTAAGGCCTTTACACACCGGGGGGCTTTTTTTGGTGCAATTTTAACTTTTGTTTTTGTCATGAATACTTTCACACAGCCACAAAAAAGCCACAAGCTTTAGATTTTTTGTTTTTTTCGTAAAGTGGCAGATTTTTGGGGAGTATTTTGCATTTTCGTGTTCATTTGTCACCCCCGGGGTGTGTAAAAACATTTTCACTGCAAGAAAATCAATGTTTCTAGACCAGAAAACCCAGAGTGCTTCATCAAATTAATATTCTATCAAAATAACTAAGAACTACTAAACAGTTTGACATTACAGTCGTTTACTGGTGTGTCCACATATTACAAAAAGTCTTTAACTTAAATTTAATTCAATACTTTTAAACTTGAAAATAGTATGATGATATGTGTAAAACTGTAAATCAGGCAGAAATTGCCAAATACCAATACCTACCAAGGGCCTGCTAAAAAGAGTCTTAGACCCTCACTCTCTGGTAAATATCCACGTCTTTCAAACATCTTTCAAACATCACAACCGCAGTTTTTACCACAGACCTTCTAAAAAAATGAATGCCCTGCCAACCCAAACCAAGATAACCGTGATGAGAAGATAAATTGTGTTTTTAACACGTTGAGTATTCTCCATGATGACAAAATGGACCTTTTATGTGTCAAAAGTTTACCTTAAGTCCTGTTATAATTTGAACCTACAGTCCGAAAAATAGTTAAAGGAGTAAATCATTTCACTGAAAGCACCGAATAGACCTGACAGACTCATGGGCCACAACTTAATAATAAACTAACTGAGTGATGGTTGGTGTATGAACTGGTGCTCGTGGAGGTTCATTCATGCTGCGGATCCTTGGGAGGTCCTGCACATGAGCACACAACTCTGGCAGCTTAATGTCACTCAGACGGACAGCGCAGTGCACGGCCGTGACAAAACAGGGCAGCTGTGCACTACCACACATTCTTCTGGCCTGCTCCACAAGATGCAGATCCCCCCCCCCCCCCCCCCCCCCCCCCCCCCAGCAACACCCCCCCCCCCCCCCCCCCCAAAAAGAACATCACGGGCTTCTCATACGTCCAGCGCACCCCCCCGCCCCATACCCTGCACCCACCTCATATGCAGACAGACTCGCCGCCGTCCACTTGCCCTCTGACTACATTGAGAAATCATCACCCTTGTCAGGTTCAAGCTGACCCTGCTACACTAAGTGCTACTTGTAAGGGTCAGCTGGTCCAGGGTCAGCTGCACGTCTGCAGCTACTGTTGGAGGTTCAATTACATCCAAATGAGAAGCCTATAGATGTTGTAGCATTGTGGAGTGACAGTGAACCCATGCAGAGTTACTGACTGTTAAACGCTTGAGTTTCCCCACATCCATGTTTTCCACGTATGAGAAATTGTGAATGAGCGGTTTGTGGTTGTGCGGTTGTGTTTCTATTGGCCAGCGGCCCGCACTATGTGCTTGGCATGTTGCCAGGTTGTGATGCATCGTTTCATGCGAGTACGAGAGAGAACGAGAGTTTCTTTTATTTGTAACCAAACATGACGTGCACGGAGATTTATAACGGAAGATTGATGCCACTCATATCGTTTTAATTTCTCTGCAAAGAAAATAAAAAAACAACCTCATTCATGAGTCTGTACATCCCGCTTTTCTTCATTTTCATAACATGTGTGCTTATCTTCTGATGCTTGTCTAACGTAATGAAGTTATTTAGGGCATGGAGGAATACAGGATGTTTTTCCTTCCACTCACCAGCTCAGTTGTCTTTGTCTATCCAGAGAGGCAGCTGACGGCCGCTTGTTCTAATGCCTAATTATCAGGCCATAAATCCTGCAGGACAAAGTGTCAGGTGCTCTCAGTTCAGCCAAGGATTTCCAGGGATCCGTGTCACCGTATCCAGACAAAAGCAAGGTCTCTTCATTAAATAATTGATCGTCCCTCATCCAGGTTCAGGACATAAAGGCCCCTCACACGGTGTGCGTCGTCAACCCTGCCCTCTTAATCCCGCACTGACACTCGAGAATTGCCTTCATTGTCCTCAAAGTTACCGTATCGTAACTGATGGAATTCAAGGGATGCTCACAAGAAATATGACGCGACATATTTGGTGAATTACATCACATTTTGACTGCTGTTTCTGCTGACTTTGCTTGATTTCAAGCTCAACCAAAAGCTCGGTCGATCTCGGCCTGTTTAAATAGCAACAGTGAGTTCAGAGCTTCAGAAGCAGCCACTCTGCCGTCCTCACATTCACATTGACCCACTTTACTTGCCATACTCACCGTTCACCTCTGACACCTGGTATATGTAGTTGTCTCACTGGGGTTGTTGAAGGCAGAAGCAGAGAAAAGGATGTGAAGATGCCTCCAGTGTTTTCTATCCTCCAGTAGCCTCTCCTCGTGTGGACAGCTGGGTGTCGGAGGGGCCGGGCTCTCTGGTGGTCTCTGAGGTCCGACCCTGCTGACGGAGCTGACGGTGGTCTGTCAGAGGAGAGGACATGGTGAATTTCATTATTCCACTCTTAACGAGACATCTTCTCAAACATCTTCCTCAAGCTTCCTCATATTATTTTAGTACACTTCCTAAGTTACAGTTAATCTTCTCATAAAAAAACACTAGAATGTAACATAAATCAAAGATAAGACTATAGAGAATAATGCTTTTTGTTGTAAAGATGCAGATATAATATTATCTATCATATATCTAAGAAACTAAATGACTTTAAATGTGCATCAAAAATACAGTTTACATTTCTTTTACAACCAATAACATGGAAAGCCAAAAACAGTTTCATCATGGTTTCGTATTTGCTAGATTGATGTAACAGAAAAAAAGTTGCCTGTTTTTATATTTGTAATATTTGAATTGTTTCCCAAAAACATGACGGGGAAGTTTTAAGACTTCTCTTCGGTTCTTATACCTTTGATTTTAAACTTGTTGAAAATAAATAATAGTCGAAAACTGAAAATGGCAAGAGCTGATGGAGGGAATGTGTCGTAGAAGACTTTAAAACTGAGGAAGATGCATTTACATCTCACATGGTAGAGGTACAGGAAGACAAAACCATTGAGATGACTGCAGGTTGAGATGCTAGTGGGTGTTAGCTGATGAAAAAACAAATGTAGTCAGATTCCAACTTTCTCTTAAGAGACTTGATCGACTCTGAAAACCTTTGACCCCCCCTTGCGCCTCGACTCCGTCTTTGAAGAACACCGCCTGGGAAGGTGCGGCAGAAAATTCCATTTGAAGGAAATCTGATCTGAACGCTGTTAAAATAATCCTGCCCCCTTTGCTCCTCATCATCCTGCAAGCTCGACGCTGCGGGCCTTGATATTACAATCACTGTAATGAAGCCGGGATTGATTGAATGATTGGCAGCTGGAGACATGTGCGATGAATGACCTGAGCCGCCGACTCTATGCACAAACACAGTGATGGACGCGGTGTTTTCAGGGGACGCGTAGCCGTGGAAAGTACAGCACAAGAGGCTAAGCCCAAAAGTGTGTTTGTGTGCGTGTGTGTGTGTGTGCTGCAGTCTGGTAGCTCTTATTTGTTTCACTTGCTCCTGGGCGAGTGCTGGCATTTGTGTATATGGCTTGAGTGGCAGCAGGCAGAGGGGCACTGCTAGGGGTGGTCAAACACAAGTGTAGGAGGAGGAGGGGGAGGTGTACTCGTACTGAGGTGGTGTGTATATATATGTGTGTTGGGATCCAGATCAGACACGTTTAGCTGGACACGTTGGCTTTAAGCGGCGTTTCGGCTGACAACAACTTGCCAACCAGAGGTCTTGCCCGCCACCGCCACCACTGAAGTCCTCTGATTCATCTGGCCCTATCAGTCCACTGCTATCTGTATCAATCATTAGAAATCATTTATTTTTAGTGGGATGTGGCCTCTCGCCCTCCTCGCTGCCCTCTTGCCCCCCGCGGGCGCCCCTCTGCCTCGGAGCCCCTCACTAATGAGTGTCAATCTGGAGGGCTGTGGCACTTTTACTGCAGACACCTCCCCTGACAAACGCAGGGCTTCAGTCAACATGAATCACACGAATGGACGCCAGCGAAAGTGACAACCGTGCCGGCCGACGCCAAACCCCTCCCTCGTTTCCTCCCCGGCCGTTTTAAAAGTTTGTTCATTAAAGACAGAGCAGCTTTTTGTATTTCTTTTTTTAATGGATGTATTTTCGCTTCTTGATGCAGAAGACTGAGTCTGAAACCACTCTGCATTTAGTGCTTCATATTTACTACATTTATTTGAATGGCCAGTGTGACATTTATGCCATGCTAGCAGTTCTGTTAGGATGCACTTCTACAAGGCTTTGAGCTAAATGCTAAAGTCAGCTTGCTAACAGCATGCGCACAGTGACAATATTAACATGCTGATGTTTAGCAGGTATACAGTTTACCATGTTCACCATCTTAGTTTAGCCTGTTAGCATGCTAATATTTGCTAATTAGTATTGGACAAATTGAACTTTTGACCTGATGTTGGCTCTAATTGAAAAGTTTAGGAACCACCAAAGTCAGGAGGGATCATCCTCTGGCAACTATGAATGTCTGCATCAAATTCCAATGTCAATTCATCCGATAGATGTAGGGATATTCAACTGGATCAAAGGGAAACTTTGACCTGCTAATGGCGCCAGATGAAAAGTCAGGGGGTCACCAACGTCAGTAAGGGTCCTCCTCTGGGCATCACGGTTATCGGCACCAAATTCAATATCAATCCATCCAATAGTTGAGATGTTTCAGTCTGAACCAAAGCACTGGCTGACCAACCAACCACCGGACAGATATTGCCGTCTTTAAATTGTGTGGTTAAAAACAATTGGGATACAATAAACAAAGATTTTTGGCATCCTTTTCTCACAAAGCGCAGTTTTGACATTTACGGCAGGCATCAAAAAATCAATACATCAGCTGTGGAGGACCTGGGCTATAGTAGCTCAACTTGCGTGGTGCTGTTTGTTTTATTGATAGTATTGACATGAGGTCAAACTCCGGTCACTATTCAGACCACGCTCTCCCCAGCAAGCTTGACATGACTATTCAAAGCCTGCCGCTCTGTGTGACACAGTCATGATGGTTTGTCATTACAACAACACCCTGTAGATATCAACATATCTGCATTTGAATTGACTCGTGTTTTTAAGAGAAGAGTAATATGTCCTCTGTGTTCCTTTGATTCTCAGGACATCGGCGTAGTCTAGTAACCAGGCGGACGTCAGAGATCTATTCTGGATGCCTGGTGCGACAGCCGGCCAGCAACAGCAGCAGCAGCAGGGGGAAGGAATGCCGTCTGTCCCGAGGCCTGGGCAGAGTGATCGCTGATCCTGTCGGAGGAAGCGGAGATGGGCGGCTCTCCTGTTTCATGGGTTGTGGAGGAGAGAGAGAGGGAGAAGTGAGTTGGACTGGGGACATGACGCTCATGAGAGAAAAGAGTGAGAGTGGTGTTGGGGGGGGGGGGGCTGAAGGCATTTGGTTTGGTGCCAGTCGAGCCAGCTTTCTGGCATTCCGCATTCCAGGAGATCAACACCACGGTGTTTCCTTTCACCCCCATCCACCACCCTGCCGCCCACCCCGATACCCAGCACCGTTTGTATTCAGTAAATCTTTATTGAGCAAGAAAAAGTGTTATCATCTGAACAACAACCAATGTGCCACAACAATGGAGAGTGGTCCAGATACCGTGTTCAATACAAGACTTCTTCAAATGGAAGACACCGGGGAACACATGATCTTTAAAGTGGCATCATGTGGTTTTTGACAGAAGAAATATTGTATTGTTTCTTTTACAAATGAAAAGAAGAAATCATACGCAATAAAAAGCACCCTTCCTAAATTCAATGCACCGATTTATAACTTAAAATTGTCATGTAACATGATATGACTGAGGGTGTTCACTGACTTTATGTCTCTTCTGTTGCTGGTGTCTATGTTTCAACATTAATAATTATTTTGTAATTGTCTACAAAATTGTCTTTTGTCACGGTTCAGTTTATAAGCAAGGATTGTGGTTTAATTTTGCCTCAAGATGCCTTCAAAAAATCTATTTCCAACAACGTAAATATACTTAATACTTTGCTCAAAGAGGAGAGATGTTGCCTCTCTATGAACCCTCTGGAATCACTCAGCAGATTGTCTGGTAATTAATTAGCATAAAACACAAAGCACACCTGAGGCCAAAGGGAATGTCATTAGTTTTGCAAGAATTTTAATTCGTATCACTTTGCCATAATGTTTTACTTATGTTTATCTACAATGGCCAAGCAACCTTCTGGACGATGCACACACCGTTATGAAACAGAAACTGTCCAACAGTTACTGATATATTGCAACAGGTATGAATTAATGTCAGGACTAGATAGAGAACACAAGATTAGACGACATCAGAATCAGAATCAGAATCAGAATCAGAATTAGCTTTATTGGCCATGTATGCTTACGCATACATGGAATTTGTCTCCGGTTTCCACTCCGCTCTCAATGTACAAACACAAATTTACAATAAACAAGACAATATATATGTAAAGAATAAAAAAGGGCAGCAAAAAAGTAGAACGGATGTAGGTATAGACATTTAGCTATATACAATATAAGTATAAATATATATTCAAGAGAAAAAGTGTATATATATATATATATATATATATACATGTGAACATAAACCTATAGACAATGGCATGAATTATAAGTGGTGGTAATAGTGCAGTATAAATTATTTATTGTTCATGTGAGTGATGGCCAGTGGAAAGAAGCTGTTCCTGTGTCTGGTCATGGAAAGTACGCAATCTTCTGATTAATTAGTCAAGGTGGCGTTAATGCACCTATAAGGTGAAGACGGCGTTACATCTCAAAGGAGACGCATGGTGGAATTAGCGAGCTAGCTAATTAGCCAGCCTCTAAATGAGTAGGAATTCAAACACCTTAATGTTTCATCCTCACACACTTGTCACAGCGTAGGAAAGCACGCTGCCATCACCAGATGAGTGACAAAGCATGAAAGCATGGTGGAAACAGCTTGCTAGCCAGGTAACTAGCCAGCTGCAGCTGCAACTTCAAGCCACGCCCCCTGCTTCAAGTCACGCCCCTCCTGGGGACAACTCAAACTGCTGCAACACTCACAGATGACATACTCTACTTCCTGTTTATATCAAACACACCCTTTGTCACAAGGCGGCCTATTTAAGGTGAAAGGTGCCCAGCCTGCAGTGCTGCAGCTCTTCACTGTTCCTTTGCTTGCTAGCTATCTGCACTTTAACACTACTATGAACTTCCATACACCACTGCTACAGGTACTTGAGTAGTATTTCTCAACACACCAGGCCAATGCGGTTACTTTTGGTTGGCT
Source organism: Anarrhichthys ocellatus (assembly GCF_004355925.1). Lineage (NCBI taxonomy): Eukaryota > Metazoa > Chordata > Actinopteri > Perciformes > Anarhichadidae > Anarrhichthys > Anarrhichthys ocellatus. Next base: position 2,313,709 of record NW_022280034.1, on the reverse strand, counting down.
TGAAGGAGGAGATAATGGTGTCTGTGCTGCTGCCTGGATTTATCAACCCTGTTTGTCACATTAGCTGCATGCCTCAAACACTCAACTGAAGCCTGCAGCTGGAGTTCCCTGTCCCTGCTGTTGGCTGTTTGGCACCACAGAGACTCTTCCAGGAAGGTTTTCATTGAGATGCCCGACTGCTTCACTTCGTCAAGCTAAGTTCTGCTAACATTTCTTATCCTGAGTTCATGTCTTCGCTCTGTTCGGTCTGTGTTCCTGTGCTTGGAAATGTCAGAAAGCTGTGAGCTATGTCATGGTGGTTGATATTTTCTGCTCTTATGCTTTTGCTGCTGCAAAATGCAACATCTGCATTGGAGTTGGTTTTTGCATTATTTATTTTTTTGTAGTTGCTGAACTTTGTTTTAATTTGGTCGTTGTTTGGCACTTGCATTGTGATGCTTTAATAATATTATGGACTGTTCTGTTCTGGCCTGAACTGGTTTTGCACATATATTTAAGTTGTCATTGTGTCATTTCAGCTAATTGCAAACTAATTACTCCTTTTGGAGATTGTTTTTAGAAATGTATGCTTTCTTGACTTCAAGGGATTTTCACAGCATTCGTCACCCAAAAGTTCCATTCATCCGAAGCATTGCAGATAAACTCAAAAGCTGAGGGTTTACGTGTGAACTCGCTTTACTATTCCAATCTCATCATAAAAATAATTGCATCGACAGAGATCTCCTGAGCATCTGTGATACGAGTTATTCTGCAGTTACACTCACACTCTTGAATTTACATTTCCAGACGAGGCTGCTTATCAACACCACGTTCAAGTTGTGAATTCTTCAGTTCTTTTAATGTGTTGGCAACTAATTATCTGCTGCTGTGTGGTTTTGATGTGTCGTAACTTGCTGCAGTTTATCAGGTGGGTTGTTGGGTTTGGATGTATCCATGTTACCTCACCACATAACGAATGTGCCGTAATGGTTCACGGTGTTTGTGTCTGGGAACGGCCACACAGCGGCTGCAGTTCAGCCCACAGGTAGGAGATTCCACCGCTCTGTATATTCAGTATATTTGGTTTCTTCCCCTCAATCTGCTGTTTGACTTCACAGCCATGACACCAAACTTCTCTCTGTGCGTTGGTGTTTTCCACTAAATCGGAGGTTCTCGATCCTTTTTTCAGCCAAGGACCCCTCACAAGATGAATAAGATTATCTTGTACGTCTCTTGGAATAATTAGCCTATTTATTAAACGTCTAATCTTATATAAATGTATTCGAAAGATACTAGACATTAACTATCTGTAGGTTTTGAATTGTAGATTTGTTAAATTGGAAGATATTCTATGAACTATTTCACTGTAGATTTAAATATGAAAATATTTGAAGCCTTTTGTTAAAAAAATTGATTTTATATCCTGATAATTTAAATATATGAATCTGAAAACTTTTCAGGGTCCCCACTTTGAGAGTCCCTGCACTGAATAAGCCAATTCTGCTTTAATCGTCTGACTAAAACATCCGAACCTGCCGGACTGTGTAACACGGAGGAAATGCCACCGACGACGTCTGCGTCGCAATCTCAGTTTCAGACTTGTATTTCTTCATGTGTGAACATCGATGCTCGCTAATGACTCAGACGGCAGGATCTGAAGTGACATTTTGAAGTGACATTTTAAACTTCAGGGTACATTATGCGCCTGGTGTTACATCTTGGCCTTCCACTGCATCCAAGTGCCCTTGAGCAAAGCACTGATGCCCGACCTGCTGCCGGCCATGTGAGGGATGTACGTAAGGGAGCATTATCTGTGTGCCTCCAGCAGGTGTTTGTAAAGTTAAAGTTTTTTCACATGTAAACAGTCAATTTTATATTTAAATAGATGGTAAAGAAAAATAAACAAGTATTTAAATCAACCACCATGATTTGCACACAACAGATGAGACGCTGTCCTTTTGAACCCTGTGAAAACTACAATACACGCCACTGGAGATGCATTTGACCTAAAACTGTTTCCACTCTTTGTTTTGTGATCTGGTTTCTAACCACACCATGATGCTCACGTGAACATGCTGGGTGTGAAACCCATGACATCCTCGCAGACCTTTGCCTTTTTATTTTCTACTTCTGTGAATGTGTGAGTGCATTCTTTACTAGTGATGCCGATAACAGACGGAGATGAAATATGAAACATTCCTGGATATATTTTTTTATGAACTTAAACTAACTCAATGAAAGCATGTTAGTGGCTCTAGTGATCAGTCCACCACCTGGAATATCTATTGGATGGATTGCCATGAAAAGCAGTTGAAGATGAAACTTCCAGACTCTGACTTTCCACTACGACGTTGACATTTGTGGTTTTGAGGGAAATGTCTTGAAAACTAAAGGATGCATTTTTATATCATTTGGTGCAGATATTCATAGTGAATTTGTAGATGATCCTCTGACTTTTCTGTCTCTCAAATACTTTTGTTTTTGACCAAATACCTGCGAAACTACTTCTCTTCAGTCTCAGCTGCACTTTGTGTTTTGCTGATGGTAAACACCACACCTGCGTGATGGCATTATTATTACTGTGAGCATGTTGCTTTCCCCTGAAAGAACCGCTGTGCAAACATATTGACTATATATAAATGTTTCTGATAAGTGATCAATCTCTAGATCTGTTTTTGTTAATGCTTGGTGTGTGTGCGTGTGCATGTGTGTGTAAGTAAAAGAAGGTTTTGTGTGGCTATGGGTATTTTTACGGGTTTGTGTGTATTTTTATGAATCCGTGCATGTGTGCGTGAGTGCCGAGCGGTGGACTGGTCTGTCAGCTCAGGTTAAGCTGACGCTGAGTGGCCACACCTCGGGGGCGTGCAGGCCTGCGAGGCGGGCTCTCTCTCATCAGCAGCATTAGGCCGCCGCGTGTGATGGCTGCTGACCCCCGGCGGAGCGTCGGCCGTGCCGGTTTGGCCCGGTGTTGGGCACCAATCAGGCCAGGTTCTGGGCTCACTTCCTGCCAGGAGCAGCCCTCACTCTCCTGATGTCAAATAGCAAGTGGCGATGGCAAAGATGGCACTCTGGGTAATTTGTTCTGGGCCTCATCAAGGACACCCTGTTAAAATGCCCCATGTGTCTGATTCATCGAGCACGGAGGAGACGGGTGAGAGGGAGGGAGCGTCGCGAAAGTAGTTTGAACAAACATTTCTCTACTTTTAAGAGAATCGAAGGGTCGTTAACTAGACTTTGGATGTAATTCTTGTACTTTCAGCCATCGATTATATCAGCTTTTATAAACTTCTGCAAGGCACTGTTAGTGATAAGATGTGGACAGAGAGCGACATCGCTTTAAAAGTCCAACAGGAGAAGAATCGTGAGCAGTCAGACAATCACACAGGCTTTAAACAAAGACAAAGAAGGCAAATGTTAGAACTATAACCCAAACTTTGTGGAAACAAACATCACATTTAACAGACCGACAACCTGGTTTCAACTTAGACCTACACTCAACCGTAGCTGTGCATACACAGTGTGCAGGATTATTACCGACGTTTGTGTGCTCACTTCCAGTTTCACCTCTTAGTTGGTTTGTTTACATGCTGTCCTCTCTGTTCCCTTCTCCCTCCTACACATTTACCTTCCAATACAACTGAACTGAATTCTCAATTACGTTTTGAGGGAAACGTTTTTCCTCCCTGATTACACTCCCAGTTTTAAATGTTCCCATAAATCGAAAAACAAAACCAAATTGCATCAAAACTACTTGATGGACGTGAATTAAAATAAGTCAACGTTGACTTTTGGTTTCACACAAGACAAGAGCAGCAGCCTCCTGGTTGAACTTTTTTTTTAAAATACATTTTCTTTAAAACATACAATTGGGATAAACGACAAATATCCTTTTTTTAAAGTAGCGGAGAACCGCTCCATGTTTTGGGGCTTTGAAAGGTCAGAGCCTGCACTACGTTTATAGTACGTTACGTGTATGGGAATTTCCTGTGTTTTTTGTCAACACTGCAGATGAGGTGGATCAAGTTCAGATCTCTCATCTGTGAACGGAGACATTTGGCTCCCTGTCGTGTGACGGTCAACATCGGCAGCAGGTGCACCACATGGAAGAACAACAGGGAGGCAGGGCCACCACCAGCAAATGACCCCTGCCAGAGACAACAATGAAAAAGCCAGGCTTTTGGAGCCTTGAAAATATGAAGTGACAAAGGGTGCCCTTTGTGTGGGAATTGACATGGTGCAGGGCTGACACCGTGCACCCTCTAGGGGTTGATCTTCCAGTCAGGATCAAATGCCAAAACTAGGTCAGAGGGAAGAGAGAAAGACAGAGACGGGGAGGAGGGAGGGGTCCTAATTTTTTGAAAAAATGTTTATTTTAGTGTTTAACACCTGAAGCAGAATAGGCTGTACAGTCAGTCATTATCATCCACTCATCTACCGCTTTGAGACGAGCGTGCCAAAGTCAAAGCCGGCAGTTTTATCAGATGGACGACACCAGGAGCCGGCAGACAATGACAGACTTGTGGTTTTTGTTGTCAGTATTGGTTTGGTCCACACTGCTGAGAAGTCACCTGTGGTTGTGACTGCAGATCCTCCACACAAACAGATGATACTGACACAGGCAGCATGTGAACCTGTAAGAGTTTCATCATCCAGATGTGTTGCAGGATGTTCAGAAGAACATGTGACAAACTAACTTTTGAAAACGGTCATGACGAGGAGCGTCTGTCACTAGTGGGAATGGGTACAGGAAGTTGACATCAAATCTAATCTTGTTCATTGATCAGATGATTACCTATTTAAATCAATCGCCAATTTTGGACTATTTTATTTAAGCTCTGTTTGTTAAAAAAACAATTCTGCCTGGATTATGTCCACTGGTAATGTTTTATTCCAGCGGTGGGTTTAAGCAACAAAAACACTGATGAAGGTTGAAACATTTCATCCAGTCTCAGTGCCGTGTGTCGCCTCTAACATCATACAAACATATCAATGCTTTACTTGTTCTTGTATAACTGCATTTATAGACAAAATAAGTAAAATATTTAGCAAAATAGTTTTGTGTTTAAACGTGTTTTCCATGAGACGGGTGTCTGCAAACGTTTTGTTGGGATGCTTGTTTCAATATTTAAGAACTTTGGCTTTTCTTTTTTAGAAAATCCGTTTTATTTGAAGGCATCAGGTGGTGATGAGCATTTGTTACTAGTTTGATTTCCTGGCTGATTGATCCCAAAATATACTTGGCAGATTAAGTAATTAGGTAAAAAATATGAACTTGTTTCAGCCCTAATGGAAACATATTTCTGGAGTGGCAGAATGTATTTGTTTATTTAACGGAGTCGTAAAAAAGACGAAAAAAATATCCCATGATAGTCATTTTAATGACACTCGAAGCGAGGTAAAGCATTGTTTTCTCTAATATTTCACCCCCAAATAAGAGTTAAGCATAATTAAAATTACATGACAACTTCTTTCTCCCCCCTCCAATCACCTTCTCCCTACCAGCCATGACTTGCCTGAAAAGTTCTCATCTGGGAACGCAAGGCTTCTCATTGTGAGATGAACAACCGCATTAATAACAACGACTGGACTGATCTCCCCCTCCAGAGGATCGGGGCTCCGGCTGGTCCGAGCACACCGGCGAGCGACCCTCCCTCGGCCCTCGTTTGTCACGAGCTGACCCTTCCATTTAATTAATTAAAATTAGCATCTGTCCCCTTGGCATTGACTTGTTACGTCAGATAGAATCAGCTTTTGTATCAGCGGGCCCCCGGGCGCCTGGCCCTAACGAGGCCCAAGATCCTAATTAGACGATGTAAGAGGGAGGGAGGGGTGGGGGGTGAGAGGTAGCTGGACAAGGAGGGGTCTAAGCAGGGGGAGGCAGGGAGGGTCCTGCTGGGCTGAGCGGGCCCCGGGGGGGAGGAAGTGGGGTATTTATACACCCGGCCCTAAACATGATGGAGGGGGGAGGAGGAGGAGAGGAGCAGCCCTGAATCTTTCTCTCCTCCTGTTGTACATCTCCGTTTACCTCCCTCTGTCTTTGTCTCTATTTCTGCCTCCCCCTCACCTGCCCCCCCCCCCCCCCCCCCCCCCCCCCCCCCCCCCTCACTGCCACATTAAGAAATACAGCATCAGACAAAGATGTTTGATCATAGATTAGAGAGCAAGCCCCTCGATTTGTGATTCATTTATTTTTAACACTTCAAACTGATATTTATACCCAGATTTAAGAGGGTTAGAAGGCGAAAAGAACAAAATATGCTACTTTAAAAATGTATTTAAATAGCGAAATTATGTATTTTTTGACAGAAACAATAAGACGGCAGTCTTCCTCTTACAAATGAAATGTTTTATTCATAAACACTGACAAACTAAACTAAAGTCAGAGGTTTTGCTGCTCCTGACTCACGTGTTAATATGACCATGTAGCTTATGGTGGGTAAACAAGAAAGCTAATATTTTCCTGTGTAACCATGACTAATATCTTTTCTCTTATCACTAAAGGTCCAGTGTGTAGGCTTTGGGGGACTTATTAGCAGAATATAATATTCAAAACTATGTTTTTATAAGCTTTTAATCACCTTAACCTAAGAGCTGCTGTGTTTTTGTTAGCTTAGAATGAACCCTTTATATCTACGTAGCGGATCCTCTTCACAGGGTCCGCCATGTTTTGCACCCTTTAGAAAGGGTCTTTGTGTTTTTATATCACCTGATGGCCGCCGTAGTTCTCACAACCTGTTCTCATCCCAATGCCACAAATACCGACACTTTGTCTCGTCTTCTTCTTTTTAGTCCTGGGAACGGGAACGGGCTGTTCTCCGACATGCTTGGAAAGGGAGGGATGAGCGGAGGGGTATTCAGTTGGTTGCAAACTGCAACCTCACCAGTGGATGCCACTAAAATCGTACACGCTGCTCCTTTGAAGCAACTGACTGAGGAGAATCTCTTGTAAGAGCAAAAAATAGATTTTTTTAAATCTAGATTTCCATTTGCTGTATTGAAGTTGCACCTCTAATCATAAGTCACACTAAAATCTCACATTTGGAATAACGACAGTGTTTAGCGGCTCGCCATCTGCAATACCTCAATTCTGAGGTGCTATAAACAGGACCGTATTAAGTTGATCAATACCAGAAAAACATAGGTTTGCTGCCAAAATAATGCCCTTTTCAAATAAATGGTAAAAACAGAAACTTTAAAAAGTTGAACAAAAGAAGCCTAAGTTCTTTTTAAATGTGCAGTCACAGGAACGTAAATAACATACAGCGTTAAATTGGCAAATTTACATTTTAAATCAGCAAATTTCAGATCAAAATAAACAATGTCATACAAACGTTTAATGCCAACAAGTGTTCGATACTCATGTGCTGCAGACACATTTCTGCGCACAGCCCGAGCTCAACCTAAATAGAATTGCTAAATGAAAGTGTATGAGGTCTCCCTCTCTGCCTCATACACTCACACACACTGATGTGTGACCTACTCTCTCTACCTGCTGCTTGTTGCTTTGGACTGCTCCCCATCTCTGTTGTAAAAGAAACAAAACCACAACGGTGTCACACGTGACTCTCTGCAGCCCTGTGGCTCGGTCTGGGCTCCAGGCCGGCGTCATATCCTGAATCCCCTCACTATCTATCGGATGCTGGTGTTTTGGGCGGCTGCCGGTGACGAGGGACCGGCCAACCCGAGCAGACAGGATGTGGGCAGCGACTCGTCCCGGGTAGACGTGTGTCAGTAAGACAACGGGTGACAAGGGAGGACGCCCGCGTGGTGGGAGACGTTAAAGCTTTCTGAAAGTCTTAGGAGACGGAGAGAAAGAAATCAGTTTTAATCCACAGCTCACACATAAATAATGTAAATACAAACATACACCACGATTAACCGACTCTTATCAAATGAGTCGTGCAAATTCTGCACATGCTGTTTACTTGTGTGCCCGTCTGTTCACATGTATACTGTAGGTGCATGCGACTGTGTGTGGAGAGTGTTTTGATGGGGGGGGGGGCGCAGGGGGGTCAGGCAGTCAGTCATCACCCAGTTTGTGAGTGAGCGGACTGGGACCACATGCCCCTCTTTTAACTGTGTCAGATCGAGGTGGCCTCTCCAAATCATGTCCCTGTCACAAACACCAGCGGCACTGCACCGTAGACACCTCCAGCTTTTTATTTTTCCAAAATATTCTTGGGCAAGGTGCACTTTCAGCAATGTTACATTTCATTCTAGTCGGTTATGTTTTCTGCAGGAGTCGTTGCACTGTCCTTTTTGTTTTTAACCAACCTTGAAAAGAGGCTAAAGTGGAAATAGTCTTGCAAAATTGAAAGGGGACAGATAAAGAGTGTTTTCCTAATTGATATTCAATTTGGTGTAACTTTGCAGTATACATGAAGTGCTCTGTAAGTAATAATATGAATGTAAATGTACTCAAAGTAAGACAGCAGTCAACTAGAATGAGGGAAAAACAGGGCAGCAGGAATGTGTTGATTGTGGCTGTAGTTCAACGATTATCTCAGTCTGTGTGTGGCCTTTTGAGACTGTGTGTGTGTGTGTGTGTGTGTGTGTGTGTGTGTGTGTGTGTCCAGCGTAGCTGTGAGGAATTCCTTCAGCTACTCCCTCGTGTTTGTCAGCTGGCGAGCGTTCTCAATATAAGCACTCTAATTGCTCAGAAAATTACAGCTAACGATGATTGCACTTGACACTGGCTGACATTACGGTGACACCACAACGCCTCACGTGCCCCAGCCCCCCTCCCCTCCCAACACTCTCCTCAGGATGTTGTGCCAACCCCCATTGACCGGAGCCTTGCCCCCAGTGACCGCTGCGTGCCCTCCGCTTGTTGAAGCTGTCCAAAGCAGAGATATTCCTAAATTCAATCTGCTCTGGCATCGCTCTCTGCCAACCCCTCATCTGTCGGCCAAACCGTTTGTGAACCATAACGTGGTCCGCTGTACTTCACATACGAGTCAAATAGACACAGAAAAAGATCAAAGTTCGCTCTTCTGCTATTCTATTTGTGTGTTTTTGTATTGTGGTAATGTTTGCAGATTATGGGTGTCAAAAGATGATGAAGATGAAGATGATGGGACAAAGAGGGAAGCTTAAGAATTCACACAACAGACAAATGGATGCGTGTAAAAGACTGGAATTCAATATTAAAAAGTTGGGTTTTTTTTAAAGTGTACATAGTTTTTCCTGTTATTGCCACCGCACACTGACATATACAGTAAATGCATTTGTGCACATGTGAATGTGAGTAAAATGCCTGCATGTGCATGTGCATGAGCGTGTCCGTACAGCCGGGCCCCTGCAGGCCGCGATGTGTCACCTCTTTGTCTTGTCAGTGTTAATGTGAGCATGGCCAGCCAGGCGTGGAGCTGTGACAGATCAGCAGACGAAACCCCTGCTTCCCCACCCGCTCCCACCTCCTCTCACCCTATTTCCTCCCCTCGCCTCCCTGCCCTCAGCACATGGATTAAATATCCTTTACTGTCCAGGCATCACCTCTGGCATGTGGAGTTTTTATTTAAACCCGTCCCGTTGCCGGTGCTCAGCCTCCGATGCATCAGAGGAGATGCCCAGTGGGCTCCGGCGGAGGGTGGCAGAGAGGATCAGCGGTGATACAACAGGCGCCTCAGAGGCGTCACACTCATGGCTGAAAGCCACGGTGTCACAGCGGCTTTAACCGGTGGCACAAGCTCTTACAACGGCACATATATGGTGGGCTTAGATTCAGTGTATGCATGGTTGTGACGGGCAGGTAAAGTGTGCAGACGTTGTCGTGCTGTGTAGCAAGCCCCTCTGTTAAGCTGACCTTTAAATCAGACAACTGTGTGAACAGCTTCAAGTAGCCTACGCAGTAAACATGGTGGCTTTGTGGCTGAGACTCCCTGACATGTGGAAATGTTTGAAAGCCAGAGCAGATGCAGATCTCAGATTTTGCCACAACAGCTTGTTTAAATAGAGTTTGTGTTAATCTAAATACGGCATCACAAACATCAGAAATCTTGTAGTGTGCTGGGTCAAGAGGTCTCAAAACTCCCGCCTCTTGTTTGGGCCTCAGACTAGTCTGAGCCGTCACATCGTATTAAACATCGAATCAAACAACAGATTTGTTTGACTTGAAGCAAAATTTGAGCCTGTAGTTTGAGTTAATCAATGCTGAAAATCTGAGGATCACACTGTCGCTTGTCTACAAGCAACATCTGCAAAAGTCCCTTTATCATTAATGATAGTCGATACTTTTACTAGTCTGGCATCGTCTGATTTTGACACGTATTCAAGTGATTGTTTATCTAAAATAAACAACATTGACATTGGGAAGACTTCTGTGCATGTGCTATCTGAAGGATCTGCATTATAATGAAGAAGTGATGTTTATGTGGTGCATGCATTTCCACACATGGGACACAAATTGACCGCATATAAGAAGCGGGCATGGTCCCTGTGGCGTCACCCACGGGCCTGTGGACTGACGTTGTGAAGCCTCAAGTTTGGCATTTTGGCCGGTGCCATCTTGTTTCTTTTGCAACCAGAAGTGACGAGAGAAGGTGGAGCTTAGTACAACCAAACGCTGAATAAGACCATTTTAGGTTGACCAACATGTTACAATTAACTTTCATGAAGGGAAAACACACTGAAAGGGTTAAAGTTATAGACAAAAACTCAGATCGGAACTGTCAATCACCGTGTAGCCCCGCCCTAAAGCATCCCCTGCTTTATGGTCTGTGAGACCATAAACTCATGTTTACAATGTTTACTGAGGTAATAAATCAAGAGAGAAGTAGAGTCATTTTCTCACAGACTTCTATACAACCAGACTTCTTTTTGCAACAAGAGCAGTCGCCACCTTGCTGGCTATTGGAAAGAATGAAAGTTTAAGGCGCTTTGGCTTCACTCTTCAGACCCTGAGGTCAACATGCAGTAATTAAAAAAAAAAGAAAAAAGTATTCAAGTAAAATGTAACATTAAACGGAAGAACTGCAAGCTGTCTGGGTTCAAAATTAAATGTAGGCTAATTTCCTTTCACAATGAAGTATCTACTGACCACAAAAACACAGACAGATATTGTGGGTGGGTGGGGAACCCCACACACACACACACATACAGACGCGTGCAGCATGGCTGATATGTTTGCTTGTGGTCTGCGATACTCCTTGTTAGTCAGTGGAAGCCTCATGACTCACAGAGTCGACACTATCTCCACTTACTGAGACCACTCATCACATCCAGATCCAGGCAGCACAGTCATCAAGTCTGCCGCAGTGTTCTGTGTAATAGGCGAGTTGGAAACTATCATTAATATCCTGTCTGCTGTTTCCTATGTTTCCACTCTGGCCCTTATTTGTAATGTACAAATATACTGGTTATTTTTTTTCCATCGTCCCACAAACCAGCCTCTCACCTCGTTGTATGCGACCACCACTGCAGCGTTTTGGTTCCGAATGGTTTGATCGTGTGAAGAGGTGTCTTCTGTCGGATACTAATAAAGCAGTAAGTGACGTTGTCTTTTTTTATTTTTTGCTGATGATTAACTAGACTGATCATTTAATTTAACTGCCCTCATTTATTGGAATCACTTCACAAATCACAAATGTGGGCGGTGGTTTCAGAGGTGTGGAATCTGGGTAATCGTTGATGTGGAGTGAAAGCTTTCAGTCGGATTTAAAATGGAAATTATGACCAAAACGAACGCAGTTAACTCTCAGTGTTGTATGCATGAATCATACTGTTGTATGGAGGGTGTATATTAACCATATTAGTTCCAGTTATGGTGCCAGACACTGGAGTCTAAAAACAAGAGCTTGTCCTAGATTAAAATAGTTTAATTTGGCAAAATTCAGATTTCAATCTGGAGCTGAATCTGTAAATTTGACAAGATATTAGATGCCAACTCTTTGTGCTCAACATTTTTCGATTCCCATTGCTGCAAAAGTGTTGAGATCCAACACGCAGCTCACATGACACTGGATTGTAATTGACCCAAAGCTTTAACCTGCAGTTTGTCCAGAATATCATTGCATTCCCTAATCTAAATTAATTTGAGCAAAACTCTCTCCCGATCTCATGGGAAGGCCTATAAATGGCACAACAATTTCACGTGAAGAGGGAGCTGAGCCGGAAGGCAAAGCTCTCGATTTACCACTCGGTCTACGTTCCTACCCTCACCTATGGTCACGAACTCTGGGTCGTGACCGAAAGGACAAGGTCGCGGCTACAAGCGGCCGAAATGAGTTTCCTCTGTAGGGTGGCCGGGCTCAGCCTTAGAGATAGGGTAAGGAGCTCGGTCATCAGGAGGGAGCTTGGAGTAGAGCCGCTACTCCTTCGCGTCGAAAGGAGTCAGCTGAGGTGGTTCGGGCATCTAATTAGGATGCCTCCTGGACGCCTCCCACTGGAGGTTTTCCAGGCACGTCCAACTGGGAAGAGACCCCGGGGAAGACCCAGAACACGCTGGAGAGATTACATCTCCCAGCTGGCCTGGGAACGCCTCGGGATCCCCCAGAATGAGCTGGAACATGTTGCCGGTGAGAGGGAGGTCTGGGTCGGCCTGCTTGACCTGCTGCCACCGCGACCCGACCCCGGATAAGCGGTGGAAAATGGATGGATGGATGAAATTTCACGTGTTATTATTGCATATTTTAGGCTTTTTAAAAAAAAAAGTCATTCAAGCAGTCAGTTATGTTTAGGAAACAAAACCACTCAGTTAGGTTTAGGAAAGATATCATGGTTGGACTTAAAATAAACCGCAGAAACAAAGTAACTGGAAAACGCGACGCAAACCTTTGCTAATGTAACCTAACTAACATAAAAACAACAACACAACTTTGTGATCGTGGTGTCTTTTTTACACCACATCAATTATTTAAAGCGTAGCATTTTCACGCTTGATGCGTTTACGTTGCAATAAAAAAGAAGACACGCAAAAAGCAAGAACGGCGTTTTCATTGCATGCGAAGTGGCATTCACACGCCAATTGGTGATCCCATGCTTCCATTGAACCAAACATGAGATGAGTAATTGAAAAAAATGGTCCACATGAGCTGCCCCCTCTCTCTTTTTCTAAAAGTTTTTGTTGTTATCCCACCCAGTGGACCCCTGGCCCTGGCTGTTTGGCGCTCCCGTCACTCATCCAGCCAACAGTGATGGAGGTGTGGCGGAGGAGGCGGTGGTTGCCGGTGATGTGTTGTGACAGCGGGAGCCGGGGCTGGCGGGCGGTCACCATGCGGCACCATATTGCCGGGCTCCCCGGGGACGAGGGATCAGCATGCCAGCCTTGCCAAGAAGTGCTAATAGGCGCAACACGTCTTGCTTTCACACATTAAGGCAAGCGAAGGGTGACAGATCAGAGCTGTGATACTGCCGCCTGTAAGGGGGGAAGAAGAAAAAGGGGCCACGCGTTTGCCATGCAGTGCATGCTAATGATGAAAACTCCCCGAGTCAAGCAATATGCCCACCAATCACCGAGTTGATATGTGCGCAGACAGACGTATCTCCGTCTCTATGTCTCTATGTCATACAGTGGAGACCAGTGCAGCCTCACTCTTCACCAGAGTGATGCTGAACTCCATATTGTAACTGACAATAAAGCTACGAGTGTTGAAACACTTATTTTTTTCTCCAAAGGAGACGTTCTCACCCAAAGTAGCCGAGGTCAAGTGGGCTGCTCCAGGCGGCGACACCTTTTGTCACATCTGTTATCCAGAAAACCCACAGCTTGGATGAAGTCCGCTGAGGTGGATGTCAGCAAAACGAGAGCTTCTGTGCACTCTCTCTTGTTACTTCCACCTCAGGGGCCATATGGTTGATTTGGCAGACTCTCAAGCACCTGCCTCCATTTGTTTGCCTCAAAGATTGAGTTGGAAAAGGGTTTGTTTGCGCAGCAGAACGAGAGATCTCAGCCCAGAGAAATGGTTATATTGTTATCTCGAGTTTCTATAATTAATAATCATTAATGGCAGTACAGAGAAGACTTCTACCAGAGATGTTGGCTCAATACATTTTGGAAGCTTGGCACGTGTAGCTAAAGAATACTTGGAACAAAATGAAACAATCCTATGCACTTGATTATCTTTAAAATAACCTTATTAAGCTCAGTCTTAACTTATTAAGCCCTTCTTTCATTTAGTCTCCCCTGATTGCAATGATCTTCTTGATGAATGGGAGCAAATCCCTTCAGCAGGTGGAAACATTAAACCAGAAGAGTGTAATTTCAATACTTTTGACAGTATACTTTATTAATACCAGTTTCCTACCTGGAAACCTGTCATTTTAGGGTCTAAAAAGTGGGTGACATCGTAACCCGGTCGTGTCAGTGCTTCTTAAGTGTCGGGCGTCTGAGTGGCATTTCATGTCGGTGGATACCCGACTGAAGACCCTTGCGATACGTCAGTGGCTGCCTGTTCTTGATCAAATATTAAAGTAGAAGGCGGTGCTGACAGTAACAACCGGCACCTCCACCCTCTCCCCGACTGTAGTAACCTTCTAACATCAATGATGGATCAAGTGTTCTGGATTGGAACATATGAACGTTTGCGCTGCATTGACACACCGCATGAAGCTGAATATTTCATACCGGATTCTGAAGGATGTCCTTTGGCTTTACAGTGCAACGCTAATACAAATGAGACAACTATACATGAGAATGAGATTCAATGATTCATGGAGACGGTGGCTCACCTCTGTGTCACCCCGGATGTTAGCGGGTTCCTGGAGAGGACACGTGACGGGAAAAAGATTTAGTCTCTACAGTCACATCCTACAACGGCCAACATGCAGACAAACGCATATGATCAACAAAATGGCTTCATTTACAGATTACTTGCAAACAGATACATAAATAAATTATGTTTTTGTGTTGACAACACTGTTAAACTATTATATTTACTATATATAGTAGCTGCACTTCTGTAGTCATTTTTTCCCAAAGGACGATCTTATCCCAAACCTAACTAAATAGTTTTGGTGACTTAACCTAACTTAGCCGTTTCCTGTGAAGACGGAAGTTTCTTTAAAGAAAAAAAAAGACTGAAATTGACTCTCGTTTGTCGCTGGCTGTTGTAAAGCAGACGAAAAATGAGTAACTTTTCCGTATATGGACACCGTAACAATGTCCCTAAAGTAAATGTATCACAACCGCCTTCTGTGCTTGTTCTTCCGTAGTGTTACTTAACAACTAGTGCTGGGCAACGATTAAAATATTTAATCGCGATTAATCGCATGGATTTTTTGCGATTAATTGCATTGTTATAGCAAAGTTCAATAATGAATTCAAAAGTAGTGTATTGCGCACTTTTATTTTAAAAGTACTGCTATATGAACAAAAGGGCAATAACATTTGGTTCACGAGATGCAGGTAGCATGTTTTATACTTAATGTGAATATAATTCATACTTTGTTGGCATCTTATTCTGAAAACCGGATGTTCGTCTGAAGAAACCGGATGTTGTCTCACATTAATCTTTCCGCTAACTTTCAAAGTCCTTCGCTCGCTCCCGATCTGTGCCTTTGAATGCGTTTACCGTGAATTTCACCATATAGGTGCACTAAAATGTAAGTGTCTGCTGAGTTGACCACAGAGATCTGAGTGTCTGCTGACTTTACCGCAGCGATGTCCAGTAGTCTCCAGGGAGATCAACAGCTGGTGCTTCTCTCTTTATTTCTGCCCCCCCCCCCCCCCTCGACCAGAAGCGGATGTCGCCTTTTCTCTACGCCAACCCTGAAGGGACATCATATCTCCAATACAAAACCATAAACATGAGACAGTCTGTTACAATAATAATAAATTAAAAATACTTACCTGTTTTTTTTATGTTGTTGTTTTTTAATTATTATTATTATTTTATTTTTTCCCATCTCAAAAGGCTCAAGGACACACACACACACACAACTGACTATAGGATGTTTGCTGGCTTTTATCCCACTGTTCTTGTCATTCTCTTGTTGTTATGTATATGTATGGTCTCTTGTCTTTCAATTTAAAAAAAAAAAATTATAATAAATTTAAAAAATGCATTAATGCGCGATAAAATAATTGGCGTTAATTAATGAATGCGTTAACGCGAAATTAACGTGTTAAATTGCCCAGCACTATTAACAACAATAAGGTAACAAGCTTTAAGTCCACATTTACTTCTGGTTTCAGACGAGACACGAACAGTGGTCTCTTGGGTGAAAGTCCTGTGTTTGTTTGACCTGTCCACCTCCTTCTCATCCCGCCTTTAGAGGACTCTCTTGTTAGCTATACGTGTTATTATACTGTACCCTGTAACCTTCAATAGCAGTTGCTTTATATACCGCGTCACTTGCTCCATTCATCGTGTCTGCGGTTTGCAGAAACGTGCAATGCCAACATTTTTTTCCAGGTGACTGGGCTGCTGAACTACATCCAGTCTCGTCTTCTTCTTTGAGGATGAAGAGTAAAACAGTGAAGCACAAACCACTGTGCCATCTCTTCAGCACTATTCACTAAACCTCCAGTACCTACTGGGCATAAACATCCGGTAAGTTCATGTCTCTTCTGTGTGTCTTTGTTATTCCACCATAACACCTTGACCTATAAACTTGACTGGCAATATTTTCACTTGCCTGTCAACCGCTCCATCCATTCATCCATCCAGCCAGCCCTCCCCCAACTGCTCCCCCCCCCCCATTGACGCCTACAGTCCCTGGGGCCACGCTGTGCTTGCTGAAGCGCTGTGTTTGTGAGCGAGTGCGGTGCCCCGCCATCAATATGGGTGAGTTACAGAGGTCGCCGGTTCAAACGCAGTTCACCGCTTCACACCAACACTGTGCCTCTATCTGTGCAGATCCCGTGTGTTCAGAGTGTCAGAGTCAGAGTCGCTGTGTGTCATCCTCCTGTATGTATTGTTTTTGTTGGCTTGCGTGTTTCCTCACTCAGTCACAGCACTGAGGGGTTTCGATCCCTGGCCTCGGCCTTCTGCCAGCCGACATAATGAACATGTCGTCAGTGGGGCATGTGGGACAACCAGCATTGAGTCCTACTCGAAACAGCAGGTGGTGAATCTGTGTTTGTGTGATCAGCTGTATCACTGCGCTCAGTCACTGAAAGGAAAATGTCACGCAACAATCAATACGGTGGTAGAAGTCATCTTGGTTGATCTTTCGCTGAGTGGCTTTCTGCACATCCATGTGACACGCCGGCTAAATCTGAAAATGCAATTCATGTAAATTGTCTCGGTAAAGTTCTCCATCCACACTGAAATATCTAAACAAAAGGAAACTATTTGAATATCTGAATTTTTGGATGGAAAAGTCTGAATACGCTGATTTTGATACAATCAAACTCTCAATGAAGATCTTCTCATTCATATATTTCTGTTGAAAGCGGCTCATGAATAAAACCTGATAACACGGCAAACAGTCAATGAAGTCACTATTTTATGCTCCTAATGTTCCCTGACAAATTAAGGCATGACAACAACAGCCGTGGTTAAAATCAGTGATCACAGACAGTTGGCAACTGCTACACAGCCCCGAGCTGTGTTTTATCCTCACGCACACCAAAACACGTGTTTTCTGTTGTGTTCACTCTGGAGTCTGTTTTCAAAAAGCTACATTTCTGGGTGTCAAAAATGTAGAAAGATGCGTTTTTTTTAAAAGTACAGTAGCCGGTTCAGTGTGGACGTAGTCTAAGAGGAGGTGAAGAGGAACTCGACTGTCTTAAGAAGAATCTACTGTATTGCTAAGTCAGGACATCTTTTGGACAGTGAGGACATCTGTTAAAAAGTGAGGACATCTTTTCAAAGGACATTTCTGAAAGGTGAGAACATCTTTTGAACAGAGAAGTCGTTATTTGACGATGAGGACAGTTTAGACAGTGGGGATCATTTTGGAAAGGGGCGACATTTTTGGAAAATGAGGACATTTTGGACTCCCAGGACAAGTTTGGATAGGAACGCTTTTTTAAGGGCGCGTTTTTTTGTTTGTTTTGTAAATCAAATTCTACCAAACTTTGTCGAAACTTAAAATACAAAAAGGAATTGACATACCGTATAAGAAGGTCCAGAACAGTCCAACAGTCCACTTCCACATGGCCTCTGCCTTTTTCCACTTATGTATAAATTCAATGGACTCTTGCTCCAGTCTATGAGCACAATAAACGACTTCAAGAGATTAAATGTGAACACGAGTAGAGTTTGGTCCTTCTTTTTGACAGTGTGCTGTGGTGTGAAGCTGGATACAGTTCTGTGGTTTATGTGGTTTATGTGGCCATCTAGTGGGCTGGTGAAACACTTCCCAAATAAAGACTAAAGATGGAAAATGTTTTTCTTGTCTCGCAAATGTCTTTTTTTACACAGCTTCTGTATGGATGACGTCATGTCACGTCTCAGAAAATACATTAAAAGAAATGTATATAAATCCTCGGGCATAATGATTTTCACTTTCTGTCCATATCTATCCATTTATTTATATAACAACTTTATACAGCAATTTACCGTATAACTAATATAAATGTTGGCAGTTTAAGTTAGAATCACTGAGACTACCACATTTTGAATGAGGCTTCAGGTTTGGGGGAAGATCAAATATGCAACAGAAAAACAGCAGAGCTGCGGAGGCAAACTTCCTCAGTGGCTGTCAGCATCTTAACGTTGCAATGCATCTGTTTACTCTCTTGACTGATGCCACTACTTTCTGTTAGATCTGCATTAATGTAGAAAGCGGCAAACAAACACGTTTTGCTGATGTCAAAACATGTGAAGAACGAGCTCATTTTCACTCTTTCTGCTCTGATTTTTCGTCACTTCTCTGTTTCAAAGTCCAAACTCGGTCCCATCATTATGATCATCATCGTCATCATATATACTGTATACACATCATCATGCAGTAATTTAAATCTTAAATATTCAAATTTTGTATCCCTTCAAAACAAAAAACTAGTGATCACAAATGATTGAACTTTAACCTTGTTGCCAAAAGCAACAGGCAAGAAGTGATGAGGGGATTATTGGAAATGCAGAAATGACAAAAGAAATCTGTGACTTCTAAGAATTTAGTGTGTGTGTGTGTGTGTGTGTGTGTGTGTGTGTGTGTGTGTGTGTGCGCGCATTTAAATATATGCATGTGTGTTGGTGTGTATTTACAGCATTGCCTGTGTGTGTTGTTTTTGATCAGGGCTGCATTTCGTCACTTATTGACTGAGTTTGTGGTTTTTCTCTATAGTTCTCTCTGCGTATGCGCTGCCTGTTTAGCTTCTCATATACATGTCTAGGGTTTGTGGTTTTGCGGCCCGGATGGGTGGGTGCATTTGTCTTTTTCCTGAGGTAGACTCTGCATTGAGGTTAGAGCTAAAGATGTAGGAAACTAACTTGCTTAGAGGGAGGGAGTCAACACAACCTTGACTTTAAACAAAGAAGGGCAGGGGTTTTCATTACTTTCTATATTTGCACCAACATTCAATATTTTTTTTATTTTTTTTTAAAACATTTTCGTTGTATTTATGATAAATTGGTTGATCTACTCTGAAATAATGTTGCCTGACGTACTTTGTGTGCAAATCAATATACTTAAAATTACATTTTTAAAAAAAGATTCTTCTTCTTGGCTCATTTAATGGTTCATAAATGTTTTGTTTTACAGGTCAGTAATATTATGTTCTAAAGACTAAATTTGGGATTTTCATCTCGTTAAAACTCAATGTTGCAGTTGCAGTCAGAACCAGACGATGCTCTACATGCGTTGGTACGTTCACACACACACACACGGCTGTTCTGGAGACGATGGCGAAGCGAAATGAAGTTGTTTGTTGTGTAAAATGTTCGACTAAACTGTCAACATCACAAACGAATGTGCAAACTGATTCAACTGATAAAGAACCAGATGAAGCTGAACAAAAAGGTAATTTGTGAATTCTTTGGAGACGAAGTATCCCAACATCTCTGAGCTGGATGGAGAGTTATCATTTTGAAGCTTTTAATACGACTGTTTTAAGTCATCTGTTCTACCGCTAGCTTTTATAGTATGTTTATATGTGCAATGCTTCATTTACAGTCAAAAAATGAAGTATATTATTGGGTAAGGCTGTGAAGTAAACACATAATTCAGTTTGAAACATCTGCATCTACAAGAAGTCAATTTACCTTTACCTAACATTTATAGAGAAATATCTACAAGCAGCAGTTATTATTTGAAGTTTATGTAATTCGAAGCAATATTTATGGCTCTATAGGTGTTTTTAAAAGAATGGAAATTGCGATTTGTGCTTTTTGGAGTCTCTCGACACAAACTGTAACTCCTGAAATAATTTCTACTCGGGTGCATTGCAAGCTCTAAATTTAATATTGATAAAGAAAGAGAGTGAGACGCCAGTTCATTCATTATTCCAGTGCATGTTCCAGTTTATTTATTACATTATTTACAGGCAGAGAGAGAAAGAAAAAGTGACTCTTTATATACTGTATCTCCGTTGCTGCGGTCTGTTCTGTTTATTACACTCGTAAAAGTCCTTGGAATGACAGCGGAGTTGTTCCACCACACAAATGTCGTGAAGTAGACATTACTTCTCATTAGTGTTGTGGAGAGTTAATAAGTGCTGAGGTCTTCATGTGCGCTTAGTGTTACCCAGGAGAACAACCTGACTCACATAGTTACTTACAAGAGAGAGAAGCTATACCAGAATGAAAAAAGAAACCTGTTACTCTTTGTTGGACCTAGCCGTTCACCTCCTGAGTAAATCTGAGGGGGAATTTGAGAGAAATTTCATGATAAAGACATTTAAATCTGTCGCTGAGAGATCTAATGTTCTCTGTTTATCTGCTGAGTGAACCGAGGAGACAGGCTGCTGTTAGGACACAAAAAGAAAGAAGAAAAACAGATGAAACCTTGGCAGCCAGTGACCACAAAAGAAAAACCTGAAATAGCATTTCTGATCTTTGTCTGATGGGCCTCAGCACGGCTCCTTGCGGATGTGTCGCAGCATAAACATATGTGTTCGTCATACTGTGAGCTCGTATGGGGCGTGATCGTCACTCTGCTTTGCTGCTGCTGGCTAACAGGTTGTGGTTTGCAAACATCCCAGCATCTTTGACCACAATGCAGCATCTTGCCACACACTGACATGAACAAGAAACTACAGTATGTCCTCTGTTTTTCAAAATACAGGAAATCATTCGTTGTCTTTGGTTGTGAGCCAACGTAGCTCCTCTGATTGGTGGAAAAAAAGTACACATTGTTTGTAAAATCTTCAACTGCTGAACTTTAACATTACCTCTATGAAAAAAAAATCCTGCAGTCTGACTTCAAATTCACATCATTGTATCATTTTAAGTCAACTTAAAGCTTCCAAATGCAGTTTAACTACTTGTGGTTTATGAGGCAACATTACATCATCGTCAGCGAAGAAATGCACATTTTGATTGTTGTGCTTCTTTCTTTCTTTGCTGTATGATAAATCGGACCAGAAAAAATATGCATCTTATTTCTTAATAATGACTGAAACCTTCAGACAAGAATATCATTTTTGTTTTAACCATGTGTACTTTTAGTCCGTGTCATTTAAGCCTGAGAGTGCACACGTCACACATCCCACCGCTTAAAACAAACAGATTTATATCTGCAAAATGTAGTTGGATATTAGTTGACTAGAGGTTGTACCACTACGTAGTGAGTAGAAGACTAAAGGTGTAGGGTAGTACTTGTATATAATTCATACGTAGTGTGGTAGTGGGTGTATATATATACTGATTTACAGACACTCCAATTTGAAGTTGTTGAATAATAGAGTACACGTTGCATTAGCCTGACACACTTGCAAAATACCTGTCTGTACACAACTTTAAATATTTTGTTATACAGAGTGATAAAGGAACATACATACAGTATAGAATAATTGGGAGTCTTTAAAGCTCTCTTCAATTTAATAGTTAAATATGTCTGCACTGCCTTCAAAGTTTTTATTGTACACCTCAGAATGTACCTCTTTAAAGGCCCATTTCAGCTTATTTCAGTTTGGTTCTATCAGTGACAATAATCACCAAGTTGACTGCTTTCTTTTTGCAAAAACAAACCTGCAGGCACAACAGATTGATCAATAGACCAGGAATTTAGATTATTATGCAACACATTGTTTGTTTTTCAGACTAATCTGAACTTATTTCTTGTGAAACAGTTTTCAGGGTTTCCCCAGGACGTGGTTTAGTGGAGGTGCTAGGTGAATTTCCCTTTTCTAAAAACTCAGGTTTTTTTCTAATTTGCCAACACCGACCTGAATCCGACAAATCCTGACGCATCTCGTCTTGTGATCAATCGAGTTACTACGTAGGCTCACTCCTTAGACCTAGGGTTGGCATTACATTTTAGAAAAATTGAGAGAAAAAAGTGCAATATTTTCTTTTGGCGTTAGTGAGTCTATATTTCAGGCGAGGCGCTTCTACTGTAAAGTGACTGAAATTAAATATTCTAAAGGTCTGGTTGCACCAGCATTAAATTCTTTATGAAGGAATGGAAAGCCAGAAAATCCAAAATGGAGAAAGCTATCGTAGCTTATTAGCTGTGTTACAGATTTATTTTAATTCAACCGTCTCTGTGAAACAGGCCAGCTAGCTAGCATGTTAGCAATTAGCTCATCAGCATCAACAGTTAAGCAATTCGTCTGGCTTCTTTTTTTTTTAGAGACGTTAGTGCTCTCCCAGATCTTAGCGATCAACAAGGTGAACACAATGTTATCATCACCAACAGAACCAATGTCTGAACCCCAATAAAATAAGATCCAGGTGGTAATAAACCTTTAAAACGATGTTCCTTGACCCCCCTAAACCTTCATAGGGATAGGCTTGTAGGGATTCAGTGTGTTGCTCAAGAGTACGTCAGTGGGACTCGAAACCAATGTCCTACATCCTCCTGCTTCCACAATCACTGCCCTATGTGCTCTAATCTACCACATTTCACCTCTTCAGTGACTTCCAACCAGTTTAAATGCATGGGTGGGTGCGGAGGGACGTCCCCTACAGTACATTAGAAACTGCACATGGAACTGAAAGCCTCAGATTAGCTGACATCAGTGTAACTTTGTTGTTGTTGTTGTTTTTTTTTAACCTTTTTTTTTTTTTCAAAAAGAAGTTCACGTTCCACAAAGCAGATCGTGGGTTAAGATTCCACTTATGATAAAAATGAAACCCACGTATCAAAAGAAAAAAGAAGAGTGGTGAAACCCTGCAGAGATAACTTTGCTGATTGGAGATGAAGTTTCTGGTATCAGATCTCCCAAGATAGAAATACAGCACACTTAAAAATTAGGTCTTGATCTCATGCAGCCGGCTGTGTGTCGTCTTCTTTTTTTTTTTCTTCTTTTTTTTTTTTTTTGGGTGGTCTGGGCAGTCGTGACATCAAACTGTTTTGTTTTGTTCAGATCTTTAGGAAGACCGAGAAGAATCCCAGTTGTTCATTTCAAAATCTTTGTACAGAAAAGTCTCCCATGCGGTGGGACTTTTACTCTCAACTGCTCTATATACAGCAGTGTGCGAGCACATGGGAGGAACACCAACATCAGACATGTCAACATTTGCAAAAATATATCTTCATATTTTTTTTGCCGTACAGATAGTCAATATAAATAGTAAATTATACGTGGAAAATATACAGTATATGGGGACCGAACACGGATATATCGTATAGGCTGTGCCAACTTAAAGTGCTAACATACTTAGATTTTTGAACAAGCCGCAAGCATTAAGGTATATTCTGACTCCACTTGTAGAGACGGCGCTTCAACAGCAGTGCCCCGCCCTGCAGGGCATCATCATCATCATCACTCGCTTGAGGGATAAAACCAAACACACTTTCACATTCGTATTCTCCAGCTTGATTTGTCAGCAGATGAAATGTGAGACTGGAATGTTTTATACTTTCCTAACTGCCACGGAAATCTTGTTTTTCAGAGAAGTGAAAGTGAGCCGGCATCAGTTAGAAATCCTCAACGTTCTCTCCTCACTTCAGCATCACTCTGACGACTCATCATTTATCTGTCAGATCGTTTCAACAAGTTTTTTTACCAGATCACTGTCCTCTGAAGAGAAATGTACTATTCGTGTGTGAGATAGAAAATGTCCAACAAGGTGAACAGTATTTAAAGCTAAGTGTTGAGAGTACTCTGACGCCTTTAGATCTCCCTGATCATTCACGGATGAACACTAACTTTTTGACATGCAGAGCCCCCTGAACCTGCCAGCGCGCCTCTCATACCTCGTACTTTGCTAAATCAACATGTACAACACTGTGAAGCGGAAAAAAACAACACGATACCTGAAAACCGGCTGAAACCACACGACAAGACTCATTACAAAACAGCAGCAACCAGAGCCGGTGATGATACGGGCAGAGCTGTCTGGAGGGCGATCCAGTGAGGGACTCTGCATGTGGACTCAGGAGTCCAAGAGAGACCCGTATTTTTAAGTGCTTCCCGAATATAACCGGGCCCCTGCGCTCATTTTGCATCCCTAACCTATAGATTATCGCGCATTGGTCGTTCCGCATTCTGACTCCCCGTCCTGTGACGTAATCTATAAGAGGAGAGCACTGATGTGTGCGGGCTGGTTGCCGATCAGATCTTGCTGTTCTCCAGGTGGGAGTCGATGTGCTTGATGAGGGCATCGTCAGGGTAACCCATGGGGAAGATCAGCTGGCAGAGAGGGCAGCTCCGCATGTCGCTCTCCTCCGTCTCCATCCAGAGCTGTGGGGGCAACACACACACGCACACACGCACCCACACACACACACACACACACACGCACACAGAGATGTATTAGACAGCAGGATACATCACATGCAGGCACAAACTTCACTGGATAGTATTAGTCATCGTGTGGGAGGCAACACAATTACTACTTGGTGAGTGATCGTCACTTCAGACTTTTGAAATAGACCGACTCGTAGTAAATCCAGGTGGAAACTCTCCTCCAAAGCTCAGATTCATTGTTCAGTTTCGATCTTTCCAGTCATATAGCTTGTCAACAATATTGGAGCATCAATTAATATTGATTCTATGTATTTAAAACCATTTCTACTACTCGGATACCAGCTGCGTTTTCTGCTCTCTTCTCTCTGACAGTGAGTTGAAACACTCATATTTTATGCCCTCAATGTGTCAGTTTTTTTATTCCTTAGTGTCAAAAATGGTTTCAAATACTGTAATTTTTCAAAGTATTGCAGCAAAGTTAGAAATTCCAGCTCCTGGAGGGCTTTTCCACCAACATAAACATGTTACATAAGCACATGTCGGGATCAGATATTTGCTGAAAACAACTGATGCTGCATTTTTCTTGCGAGGATAATTATGCTTAGCTTTTAAAAAACCTTAAAGCAAAAGAATCGGCAAACATTAGATGGAGCTAATGTTTGCCACAAGTTTAAGAATGCTCCCCTCAAGCCGTTTTATTGACATGACGTGTCTTGTTTGTTGAAGTTGGAGTTATTTCTTGACAAACAACCGGTAA
The DNA here is from genome assembly GCF_004355925.1 of Anarrhichthys ocellatus. NCBI lineage: Eukaryota > Metazoa > Chordata > Actinopteri > Perciformes > Anarhichadidae > Anarrhichthys > Anarrhichthys ocellatus. The sequence goes on along the minus strand of NW_022280034.1, from coordinate 2,288,291 downwards.
TCCGTACATCCTGTGCTTCTGTGTGCCGTCTCCGGCTCCAGCGTGGGTTGCCAGATTTGGTCAACGAGTACAGTTTCTGGTTTCGGTCTAAAGCGAACCTTGCAAACCTTAATTTGAAGAAGCTGTGCACAATAATGTTTGTCAAGAAATAGTTCTGACCAACTCACTTGAAAAAGAGGATTATTGTTATTACAGTTGTTTCTTTTACAAGATATAACATGTGAATTAATGAGCTTCAGAGATGTTGATGTATAGATTGTGTTACCTGCGCACAGAGCCGTGCGAGCTGTAAGGCTAAACACACTCGACCGATATCTAACTTCTCATCTCAAGCTCAGAAAGGAAGCAAGTGACTATTTCTGTTAAGTATTTACTTTAAAGGAAGTCGAGACATGATGGAGACAGAGGATTGTGACATTCAGAGGGAACAAGACTCATTGGCAAGCGTCTTGGTGTTAAAGAACAAAGTCATTTTCTGTGTACCAGCTCAGTAACTACAGTTGTGACAAAGTGACACTTTTTAAAAACTGTACACTGCTGCAACTTTGTGGTTTCAGAACCACTCATATGGTATTCATGCGAGCTCATTTACATGTTGTTATCGTGTTTTACACTTTTGTTTGAACTCACATTGATTGAAGGCCAGGACTGAGCGTGCTCTGCTGACATGTACCCCGGCTGCGGGTGGCAGCTGAGGGTGTTGGACCTCTGAGGGATGGGGAAGACTGAGCAGGACGCCGGGCCTCTCATGACGCCACCGGGCACCGTGGAGGAGAGCACGCCCAGCGTCCGCGGGGGGCTGATGGGATGCGGGCAGTTCCACTCCTCCTCATCTTCGGAGGACTGTGGGGGCTGGGGGGCCGGTGTGGAAGGCGGAGGGGGCTCAAAATGCAGGTGGCCCACCTCCGACAGTGGGAATGGCATCTCTCTCGAGTGGCGCATGGAGCTCTCCCCGAGGCCCCCGTCTCCTCCGGGGCCACCTTTATGGTGGGACGGGGAGCCTCTGTGCTGCAGTCCCCCATGAGGAGAGCCCACGTGTTGGGGCTGCTGTTTCGCGTAGCTGTCAATGTAGGGCCGAGGCTTAGGCAGGGTGGCGACGGGGTCCAGGGAGAAGCGGGGAGGGCACTGGTAAGCGGAGGGGTCGGCCACCTCGGAGTAACTGCGGCGGCCCTGGAAGCTGGCCCTCAGGTGCTGGCTGGGAGGGCGGCAGGAGTAAGAGGCCGGCCCGTCGTTGACGTCCAGCAGGGGGGAGCGGCGGTGCATGTCCGGGGAGAGGCGCTGCAGCACCGGGGAGCGTCTCTGTTGGATCGGGGAGTGGTGTGAGGGGGGCGGGACCGGAGAGTGCCGCTGCGAGATGGGCGAGTGGCGCTGAGACACCGGAGAGTGGCGCTGGTGGTGGATGGGAGAGTGACGCTGGACTGAGGGAAGAAAAATAAACAGTTTGCTGAATATGAACATGGATGAAACATTGTTGGGGATTTTGTCTGTTATTATTTTTGATGCAATATCTGAAACCTTTTTAGAAAGTGGTAGTTTATGGTGTTGTGTCCTTTTATCCTTTTTTTGTTTATTTCTTTCATATTATTTACATTAGTTATATGTCTCGATGCTGCCTGACATCTTGGAAAATAAAGTTATAAGAAACAGAAAAAAAGACATTTTTGCACCAAAACAGTGAGTTAATATATACTTTGTCAGGAGACATTCAGGGCAGTTTTTACAAACTAAACCTTCCTGCCGTAAAGGATTCAGTTAAAAGAAATGCACATTATGTCCCTGTGTATATTCATAAAAAGATTTAGATCTGCACAGTTTAGTGTATTTACAAGACATGTCGATGACTCAGTCCCCCTTCTAGTCACCACTTCCCAGATCAAAGAGGAAACATCATTTATTGCTGGTCGGTTGAGGTGTTAAAGAGGGCGGAGGTGTTTGTGCTCTGAAGCACTCTGAAAACCTCCGAGATGGAAACAGTCGAACGGGACTCTTCAGCTCACGCTCACTCTTACACTGTAACGCCCAGGAGAGCGTTCAGGGCTCAACACAAACCCCCTCTCCTCTGGTTACTTCAACAATTCACAAGAACCAAATATTTGTTTTGTTATCAAAAAATAGCCAAGAGGCAATCGCATCGCCCGCACCATCCTGTACCTAAGCAGACGTGGCGTTCAAGTCCTATTTCCTATATTAATGTGACAAAACACGACCTTAGGGAAACCTTTAACGGGGGTTCTGTGTTCCCCCCACTTGTTAGCCGCGTTAAAATGCACACTTATTCATTGATTTACACAGCGTCATCTTACAGTTTGTACAAATCGACTGCTCAATGAAGGCGATGCACGTGGGGCCTTTTGGTTTGTGGGTTAGTAGCTGCACAGTTGTGAGACGTTGGATATGTGTGTGACTGCGTGCAGGAAGGGAAAGGTGTTGCTCCTGTTCAACACTCTACAACGTGTCTGTTAGTGTCTGTCTTTTACTCTTAAGTGAGAAAAACTGAAGCAACAAATCATAACCGGAAGTTATTTGTCATGCCATTAGACAGCAGAGGTAAACGTGCAGAGACCTACAGGCAGAGATGGGCAGTATTTCTATTACTTGTATTTGAAATACGTATTTCAATTACTTTCGAGTATTTTTTAATTTGTATTTGATAGGGCCGATAAAAATCGAACGTAATTTGTAACAAAATACTTTAGAGTGGAGTAATTTTGTATTTAAAATACTCAAAATACTTTCTCCACGAATCAAAAAACAGTTCATGAGTTCAGTCTTCAGATCTTCAAGTTCTACGGATTGTCAGTCAAGGTAAATATTTTAGTGTGACAGACCAAAAATTATTTTGGTGATGTCATTAAATTAAACTATTGTTTGTCACATGGACAAGTTATTTATGACTCTAACATGCTACATATGTGCGTGCGTTCTGGTTTTTTCTCCCCCTTCAAATTACAATCCAACAGCCTATCATCATACTTAACGATATAAAGTTGACACTGTCGGGTCCATTCTCCATCCATTGTGTGCGGTCCCTTTAAGAATTAGGATTTGGGAGTGACGCGGATAATACTTTATTTGAGAAAAGTTCATATTTGTGTTGTCAAATTTCACTATGACCCTCAAATTCTGTCTCTTGTGTTATCATATACTGAATGCAAGCAAAACTACAGAGCAAAATCACACTCTTTCTGATTGAATCTATGAACTGTCTGAAACAATGGATATCCACGGCCCCAAATGGGCCCCAAAAAAAATTGCCGCTCGCTACGTGCGCAAACATGACGCTGCCCTTGGGGCTAAGCCCCCCTTTCTTTGAATCCTAGAAACGCCCCTGGTGACAGATGTCAACTAGCTTGATGTATAATTGATGTCTGGGTCTGGCTACATAGCCTATTGTATACACATGGTGATGGTTATAATATCAAGCTAGTGATCGATGCTAACATGCTAATGACGCTAGCATGCTGTCTAGGCTAGTGCATAGCCAGTGTTTAGCAGCTTATCAGTCGAGTAGCTAGCTATAGGAAGACGGAGATTGGGAGCTTGTATGTTCATGATAACTTTATCAAGAGACGTCTGACCATCTAATCTTGCACTGTATTACAAGTTATGCTGTATCTTCTCAATGTGAATGTCATAATGCCATATCAATTACTGGCAGATAATATAGTTCACAGTTAGCCAGGCTATGACAGTAGGTGTCCATTTGTTAAAAAAAACTAAAAAACATTAAATATCCAATTTATTTTATTTAAAAGGCATATTATGAAAGTATTCTTAGTTTTATTATTTCATACATTCTACAGTTGGCCAGGTGGACAACATGTCTCAGCAAGATGATGTTCAAGAAGGACCATCAACAAGCACAGATGTGCTTATTACACTGACGTTCTGTGACTGTTCTTCCTTTTTGTGGGCTTCACCAGAGCTTTGTGTACATTATATATAATTATATTATATTATTATTATATTATATAGCTCAAACCTGAATGCTCTGCTATACCAAATTGTGAGAAAACGGAAAATCCAGAAAAAAGTATTTCCTATATTTTGTTACATTTTCTGGCACCAGTATTTTGTATTTTATTTTGATACATTTATTTGAGGGGTATTTTGTATTTTGTATCAAAATACATTTTGATGTATTTTTGCCCATCTCTGCCTACAGGGATGTATTAATGTTATTTTGATTAAGTGACATTTCATTTTACAAAGGGCCAGCATCTGTCTAACAAGAAAATTTAACTATTTTGGTTAATTTACAAAATATGATGTATAGATTTGGTTACAATAAATAGTATGAACAAATTTCAGTGTTTATTTATTGTTCTGATAATTGTAATCTAAATAACATTAAATCTAACATGAAAGGATAGAGTTCATTCTCTTGAGCCTTAATGCATTTATTTGGTCTCATTTATAAAGTATTTTACATGTGTTTACACTGAATTAAACCGTCAACAGGATTTGTAATTAACTATTTGCTATGTTTACTCGGGTAAAATAACTGAGTGCTTCCTCCAGCAAGGAGGCACTGAGGCACTGAGGTGACGGTGCCACAGGTCGTTTTTCCCACAGTTTCGACACACCGTATTCTTGCTAACCTGGACTAGCCTGCTCCTGCGACGCTTTCCTCAGGATCTCCGTCTGCTTGGAGCTCAGCGCTTGGAGGCGTCCCAGCTCCTCCGTCAGCTCTGTGTAGGCCAGAGCCAAGTTCACCCTGGAGGGAGGGAGGCAATTATGTCATCATCTTAATAATTGTCATTATATCACAATGTTGGTGGAATGCAATTTACAAAACGTGTAAGTTAATCAGAGTCTGAAACTGCATCTTAAATCCACACACTGCAGCTGAATGAGCTCTGCAGCGCTGAGGCGGCCTCACTAATTGAGAGGCTTATCGGCTTATATTTTTAGAGTGCATGTCACGGCACATAATTTTGAAGTGCATAAAATCACACCGTTTCATGCAAAGATGTGTCATGAGTCTCTCAGGGGCAGCGCTGACGGAGCAACTCTATTTCAAGAAGAGTAAACAACAACGCTTGGCTTCCATGCGTCTCTTAAACCATGGCAACAGGCTGACTTTGAGTCAACTCATTAGCTCCAAACTGATCTGAGCCCCATCATTTAAATTACTGTCAGGCAGGTGTTACACAAGCAGATGTAAGGAATAACCTCTGTGCAACTTTAAGCATCTTCAGAGACTGATGTTAACTGTTTGGTTAAAAGAAGCAGCTGTAGTAGTCACTGCCCTCAAATCTGATAACGCACGGCTTATCTCAGATGTCTAACCAATTTTTGTAAACTCCCCCAGTCTTGACCTGAAAGTCACCGACGGTGCTAGATTAGAAAGTTGATTGCCCGACTGGCGAGACGTGAAACCCTGAAATCTAACTTGTAATCTGTTGAGATAATCAGTTCATCCTGCCAGCCTGAGTCATCTGTGTTTCAAAGGTTCGATTGGTTTCATGAATGCCTTTTGCGTGTGTGCAATTAGAATAAACTTGTGTAACTCTATTGTCACTTCTACTCCCAAGTTTTCTCTACTTAAAAGTTTCATGAAAAACCGTCTCGTTGTACCCGAGTGCCAGATCGTTGCTACTCTCAGATCTGATGAAGCATCTCCGAAAAAACAATGTTCAACCTCTTAATCAGAATTTGACTCGGCTCATTCCTCCACAGAGATGGTGGCAGATAAATGTCTGCATAGATGGGAAAATATGTTAACTTCCACTGCAGCACCAAACAAGAGAAGAAAAACACTTATCCTGCCTTCACAGCAAATACAACACACTGTCAAATTAAAAGTATGTTCCCCAGCACACCCGCGCACTAACTTAATTAAGTCTTCTCACTGTGTGTGTGGGTTAAGCCTGCTACTAGAGTATGTATTAAAATAAACCCTGCATATTTATTTTATTAATAACAGCAGATTTTTTTTACATTTTATCTGCACTGAAAAACAAGCTAGCTGTTTTTTAGCACCACATACAAGTTTATCCCCCCGATATTATTTAAAATAAAGTCAGGCACCCCATTTCAGGGAAGCTCACAAGCTGGAGATAAGTCATAACTTCCACTGGTTAGTTGGCTTTTGCGAGTGGCCCACCTAGTTTTCCACTGACTCTGCTATGACTCAGACAGAGTGGGGTCTCAAACCCCCTCTTCACCCACCACCTTAGAACAAACAACATCCCTCATTTTTGGTTGAGGTTGTTGGAACCTGGTGCTGACATTGAGATGATTCAGGGTCATCTGAAGTCTCCTCCAAACCTTTCAACACCTTTAGTGTGTCAGTAAGAAAACAACAATCGAAAGGTTACTTACTGGCAACTTGCATGGTGGGTGGTGCATAAAGTATAATATTGATATCGCCAAAAACGACTTCTTTCAGGTGAATCTCAGCTCCAGTTCTGCTCGGACTTCTTCCTTTTCTAATCGGTGTATATGGAAATTCTCGACAGTTTAGATGCATGCACCTCTTTCCTTTTCACACTTGTACTGGCTCACTTTTCAATTTTGCTGGTGTGTTTCGACAAACTGTCGGGGTCGGGCTGCGACACCTCTCACAGCGAAGCAGACGTGTGAACACCTGATGTCTTTGACATCAAGTTTTTTTGGTCTCTGCATGTCTAACAATACTTTTAGACATTTTTCTGCATGCGCTTGTTCTTTTTGCATTTATTTTTGTTTCCTTTCTTTCTTTCGCTTGTTTGTGTGTAACCGCGCGAACATACTGTACAATGTACAATGTACAGTACAGCGCGTGGGAGGGGCGTGATGATTGCAGATACAGCATTGATGGAAGATTGGCGCCTCTGAATCGATCAGATACAAGGGTGGATGTGTGTGTAGGAGATGAAGTGAGGAGCGTGTGGGCAGGAATCCGACCTCTGACCCGTTCAGACGTTTCAAAGAAAGAGCCGTCACTGCAGCTGCCTTCGAGATCGGAGCTCCTCTTTGTTGGCTTAGAGTAATAATAAACCTTCTTTTTCAAACCTTCTGCAGCCCAGTCGCTCACATCGAGGATGTGGCCTCGAGGGGGAACTAACGGTTGAATACTCTGTGATGTGGCCATAACAAATACTCTCATAAACTTGTTACTGTGGTTTGGAAAAAGGAAGATATTCATGGTAGTAAATTTTGGCTGCATGCCTTCGGCCTCATAAGGGGACGTGTTGAAAAACGGAGGGGGCTTTTCACACTCGCATGAGGCACTTTCAGCCGAACACAGAGAGGTGTCAAACAGTCCTCGCACTAAGTCACAGTGCACCAAACATCCAGAGTGACGGGCTTTGCTACCTGGTAACTGCAAGTGTTTTATGGGGGGGGATAGTTATCAATAAAAATGTTTAAAAAATGGATTTCCAGAAGCTAAACTTTGTGGTTTTTCAAAAGCCAGGCTCGAACTTTGTCACTCCTTCAGTGGTTTTTTGAATTTCAAACAAAATATAGGAAGAAATTAAAATCATGTCGTGACTTATTGGAAATAGTCTCACTTCCTGAAAGCTGAAGAGGGATTAGTCAGTCGCTCTGTTTACTGTAGTAAAGGGGGGGGGGGGTGCGCGCAGTGTGGCTTGTGGTTGGTGAGGGTGAGGGCATCCCATTCACGTAATACTAGTTCTGAGTGATGCACACAAAAAAGTCATTTCATTTGATTGGTTGTAAGATTACAGCCACAAACAAGGAGAGGAAAGAAACATAACGACTGGAGGAGAATATTGTTTTGCTTTTTAGAAGGTGAAAGGAATACTTTACCCCCAAAAATGACGATTCATATATGAAATACTGTGTTACTTTGAATTCTTAAAGAAACGGTTTTAGTGCCTCCACGGTGAACAGAGAATACAAAAATGGAAAAAAAAGTCTTGATGAATTGAAGTAAAGTAAAACCGCAAAACTAGATCAAAACGTCCGTTAACAAACTCTAAAACAACTCATTCCAACGCTCGCTACTTCACAAACGCATGCATCTTCACTAAAACCTCACTATTTAAATTGTAAATAGACTGGATACATTTCACCGCGGAGGCATGTGAGAAGAACAGAAGTTTTCTTCAAGAACTCAAGGTGAGTAACTGATGGTCATGTTGGGGGTGAAGTACACCTTTAAAATGCTGCTGATTATCAGGGCGAAGGTTGTGTATTAATGTGCTCCACAGCACACGCAAAACCCTCCCTATCAATCTGTGCAGTTTACTCTAAATGAGCCCAATTACAAGAAAAAGCAGCAGGAAGCAGAGGAGAGGCACTGTAGGTTTTCAGTGGGAGTTAGTGATATTGTTGAGTAAAACCAAAAGGTCTGGAAAAAAGCAGTAGTCTTCCACCACACACTCAGTACCAACCTCTCTGTGCAGCCACAGAGTTTACTTTCAGTTTGTCTCCCCATCGAAACACTTCTGGGGTTTCACTGTGTGGGAGTCATTTGCCTAACCTGCTGTGGTTTTGACTCTTCATCGTACCTGTAGCACCTCGTAAACAGCCACGCAACATGGGGCAACTTTTATAAAGGCATGAACATGAGCTACTTTCTTTTCTCTCTCGTGTGCTGTAAGCGAGTGGAAACACTTGAATGCCCACTGTTGCTCTTTTGTGTGGTTTCAGGTGTAAGAGAGGGGTAGAGCGATGCCGTTATAGAGGAAGTGGTTCTGCGCTGTGCTTACACTGCCCCCTACTGCTCAGACTCATCTCTCCTCAGCAAATGTTGAATAAGAAACAATGGTGTTACAGACGAATGCACTTAGTAAATGCGGCGTTTGTGCACAAAGAAGAACACTCCTTTTAATTAATGCTGGGTTTGAACCCAGTCGGCCAGCGATGGCGAGCTCGTCTTGTTTCTAATGAGGCCTCTGGAGGTCATCTCAGCGGGAGAATCAAGATACAGATGATGCTCAACCAATATCTCTCTCCTTCCTGACACCTTTCCTTCCATCGCTCCTGGTTTCATTTCTTCCCCTCCCTCGCCCAGAGATCGGCTGTGGTCACTTACTGCTCATCTCCCACCTTCTTTATCCACTCCACATCACACTGCTTGCACGGAGAAGTCATTTCCTGCCGAAGTAGAGCATGAAATTAGATTAGCATGCAGGTGCTGGTAGAATATTGAACAAAATCTGACAGCAGGAGCGCATCGAGGCAACATGTCTGAAGGTAACATCGTCAGAAATAAAGAGGACGAGGATAATTATTATTCAAGCACTGTGTGTGTGTGTCATTGTGCTACGGTGGACCTTTTTATGGTTTTGTGTGTGTAGGTGAAGTCATCCATGAAGCCCAAATATGTTCGCAATGTTGCTCCAACAAAGAGAGAACAACTGTATTGGAACTTAGCACAACGACTGGAAACCGGGTGAAACAGCTAGCCTCGCTCTGTAGCAAGGAAACAAAACCCACCAACCAGAACCAGGTGGCAACCTCTGGTTCTGAAGAGCGAAGCCAACTCTGAAGTGCCTTAAACCTGCAGTATCTCTAATGTCCAGCAGGGGGCGACTCCTCTGGTTGTCTATGAGAAAATTACTCTACTTCTCTCTTGATTTATTACCTCAGTAAACATGAGTTTATAGTCCATAAACCAATGGGCTACGGTCACGGTTACTGTCTACTTCCTATTAGCAGTCTATGACCAGAACTGTTTATTCCATCCGCACAAAAGCTGTCTCCCCCCGTTTCCAGTCTTTGTGCAAAGCTAAGCTCATCGGTTGCTGGCGGTAGCTTCATATTTAATGTTGTATATCGATCTTCACATCTCACTCGCGAACTGTTCCTTTATGTACAATATTGAGTGCAGCACTAGATATTTACATCCTCCGCCCCTGGTGCTTTAAAGCTGTTTGAATGATGTTGTTATTGGATGACCACCAGTGGGAATGTGCAGCCCAGAATCCCGGCAGCACCCAATTCACACCAACGTTCAAGGTAAAGAATCTGTGTCTTTAATAGTAATCTGGGGTAATGCAGGATCGTCCGATACATCTAATGTTCTGGGGATGGATTTGACATTTCTCTTAATACTTCTCACACATCACTCAGGACAAAACAAGGAATGTATCACAAGAACAGCACTGCTTCTCTGACAACATCAACACTGACCCGGTCCCTCTGGCTGTTCTGCAGCATCCTCATGTCCTCCTTCAGTCTCTCACACTCCCCCTTCAGCTCCTCTTCCCTCCGACACGCCCCCTGGGCCTCGTGCCGCGCCCCCTCCAGCTCAGCCTCCAGCCGCTGCAGCTTCAGGTCGGACAGGGCGTCCAGGCTACGGGAGCTCTGGAGGGTCAAAGCTGGACAGTCCAGCACTGGGAGCAAAAAGAGAGAGAGAGAGAAATGAAAATACTTAATTTTCACTGCTTTTGGCCCTGACTAATGCAGCGTTCTTTCTAATCTTCCATCCACGGTTGTTGTACAATAGATGAGTATGAGAGAGCAGAGGAGCTGACTTCTTCCAAGGGCAGCGTCTTTCACTTTGTACCTGGGTGATGTGATGTGCGTGGGCATGTTAGTGATTCAGCTCTGCTCACAAAGACTCACACTCAGTCCTTGAGCCAGAAGACACTGGAGCGGCGCATCGTCTTTTATATCCCAGCTCCTCCTGCCTCCTCTTGTGCACACATACTGTACACGGATATCTTCCCACATTCATAGACGCACACGCTGCTCTTAATCAACAATAATACCTTGCAAGCTCTGACTCCTCACACACAAAATGAAGGCGAGACACTGCAGGCAAAAACATTGTTTATCATGCACTGATCGATTGTGGGAATCTTCTTTTAAGACTGGAGGAAAGAAAACATTCAAAATACACATTTACGTAGGTGTTTATTTCACTACTTTGTTTATTTGTGTCTGTAGATTTCTCCTAAACTCACCAAAAGTTACCATTAGACGATGCCTCATTTGCATATTTGATTCAATTTGACAGCAGTTTAATAGTATAGATCTGATTCTTTATGTATTTTCTTTAAGAGGCAAAAAGCTGCTTTTCATGCATCGGTCAATTTGAGATTTTGGGCTATTTTACATCCATAACGTGTCTTCTTTCAGACTAGAGGAAATAAAACATACACATTTAGGTATCTATATTTTGTTTATTTGCATCTGTAGATTTCTCCGACATTCACCAAAAGTAACCATTACACAATGCCAGTAATGAACTGGTGAAGGTTCGTGGTGATATCTATTAGCTAAATGTTTTAACCTTTTCACTTGTGGTTTCTCCAAAAAAGCCTTTTTTTCCATTAAAGATGAGAGTTTGATGCAGAATGATATCCCCTTCACTCAAGTACACCATCAGTGGGGGGGCATCTGTTGAGGTGGCGGTGACACATTTTTTCCAGTTTTCCATCAGCCACCCACGACGTCTAAAGTTCAGCACAATCTACTGGACTTCATGTTTTATCTTCTGTGCTGCAGTCTCAAAATGAGGGAATCTGCTGACTTGGTGAAGCTTTAGAAGAATTAAAGGTTTTATTCACATGCTTTTTAAAAAAAAATGTATTCAAAAGCAGTGAAAGCAGGGTGAGTGACCTGCCTTTGTTTGAAGCATCTTTAAAACGTATTTACCGTGCATCTTTACATATTTACCGTGCAGGAATTGATTCGCATCGTAATAATTTGACTTATCTCGCAGGTTTTCCAGCATTTGGTGACACAGACTCATTACAATAGAGATCACTCGGCTGTACAGATGGAAGCAACGGGTTGAACGATACTGAGAAATCCTCCAAATATACAGCACCAGGCACTGACAAATGTTTGGATTTTGGAGGTCTCTATTCCTGCGGCTGTGATTGAGGAGCTGGAACAAAATGTCCAAGCTGGTTCTCTCCAACAGGCCGAGGATTAACTTGACCTCCGTGTCTTTTTCTGGCCAGATTTTGGGATTTGATGGCAGAGAAAAGATGAGCAGTGATTAACTGAGATGGTGTCTCAGCTGGTTAAATGTATTTTGTACTGATACTGTGCTGGTACTTTGTACTGTATTTATCTTGCAGTAACTAAAATGCGTTTCAGAGTTGAGTGGTGAATGTGTGTTGTTTGCTAAACACATTGAAGCTTGATATTGAAATACAACACGCTATTATCAACCACCTGCTCCCAGAATGCACCTGTGAAAACACCTGTAAGCATTTAGATTATTTATTTTATTTTACAGAGAGTTAGAGGACTATAGTTGTAAGATACTGTATTTTTTATTTACAGTACAATACTGTAATGTTAAAGTAAATGTGTGTTTATAAGTATTGGGAACAAACGTTTGTGTTTTAAGTCTATAGACTCAGATAATAGTGTTTGATAGCAGTTGTTGACAAAGCTATTTATTTGGTCACTTTTAGAAGAGTTTGAGATTAAAATCTCTTTTATAAGGGAGACCTTGCTTTTGCAAGAGATGTGAGACATTTTATATTTTGTGTTCGAATTTCGACAAATACAAATTATGTTTTAACAATTGCAACAACCAGTAAACACTACGGTTCTCTCTGAAAATGGCGATAACCTCAGTAATGATGGTAGCAGGAATCGTCGTTGGCTGTGTTGTAACCATCAGAACCTATTGACAGTAAAACCAGAATACCCACACATCTCAGCTACAGATTGAGGTGATGGAGGAGATGGAGGAGAGAGGCGACCGTCACTCACTGTGTGCGTCGGGGCCGGCGTGCAGCTGCAGGTACTGCATGTCTTTGCTGTGCAGCTGCATGTTGAGTTTCTGCAGCGAGTTGTCCCTCTGCCTCAGAGCCGACTCCAGGCCCAGGGTACGCTCCACGTGCTTCTCCACCAGGCCGGTCTGCAATCACACACATTCATTTTATTCTAATTAGTCGCATTACGACTATACAGGATCCAAACACGTACAGAGGTTATATACCAAACGTCTTTGATTGTGGGCCACAAACAGAAACAATATAACTACAAGGAGTCAAGGGCCAAACTAAAGTAAATGTGTAGTTTTTAACCAGAAGACCCCGTGTGTCATGGACAATTCCATCTTTATCAAAATAACTACGCTACAATACTAGAACAGGCAGAACTGGTGAATGAAAAAGAGGTTAAGACAAATAATTTCACAAAGTGTTTAAACTTGGATGTAGAAACAGTGGAATTTATTTAAAAAACAGCTCAAGAAATATTCTAGTTTATTTTTAAAAGTTCAATAAATGGCCGCCCCTGTTCCTTTGCCACTTCTGTCCTGCGACACACAGCCAGGCCACTTTGCTTCTTTGTAAACTGCTAAAAGCCAGTTTGACATTTGTGAATACCAGTGTTATAATATCAGCGCCAGGATATGAATGTATATTACAGATGCTGATATTTAGGGTCCTTGAACATGTCAACAGTTTATCCTAAAGTTTGTTCTTGGTCAAATGTTCTTTTTCTTAGTTTTTCCTTTTCATTGTGCAAAATACACACACGATAAAATACATATTCATAACATACAAATAGTGAGTGCACTGCTGGAAGGCTAAAGGTCGAGCCACAGACTCGGGGTGACATTGAGACACTGTGGCAGCTCCAACAGCTTTGGCGCACCTCGTCCCCGTAATCACATAAAAACTGCTGAGGCTGCTCGGCGTGAGCTGCTCGACAGACTTCACTGTCATATGAGAGGGTTTATTATCACAGAGGGGTTCTGGGAAAGAGCAGCCAGCCAATCTGTTCAGTTGGAAGGCGTCTACCTGGTCTGCAGCCACGTTGATTTGTAGCTCCGCCACAGAAATGTGTTCGTCTTCACAGTTTGAAATACGCACATGTCTAAATGAAAGGAGTCAGAGCATGAAGCTAAAACACGAATCGGTGTATGTTTTTTTTAAATGATGGAAAGTTGCTGCATCTTGGACAACAAACAATAATTGAATCATTTAGAGATTTATGTGTCCTTCCAGTCGATCATGTGTCGTCTCTGAAAGGACTTTTCTCTCTGAAGGACTGTTGACTCAGAATAAGAAGTGATGAAACGGGTTTGCTCAGAGGGCAATTACTCTGAAATGAGCAGTGTTGTAGAGAGTGCTGAGTTAAAGTGAGCCAATGCACTTCATGAAGTGACTCTTTTCTTTTTGGTCGTACTATCAGAGGGACGAATGTAACAGTAGAGAGAAAAAGCAGATGTTTTGTTTTGAAGTTTGTTACAGAAATACAGAAGAATTTATCAAGAATCTGATGTTGTTTTTAGTTGCGTTTCTATATGACTGCTATGACGGACAGGTGCCCTTTAATTCAGTATCGCACTGGCATTAAGACTGGGGACTTGCAAGAGAGAGTCTTTTTTCTAAATCAAAGCAGCAGATGCAGAGAGATATCCTACATTTCCCACAGTGCAGCTTGATTGCATCCTTCATTAGATCCCCTCCGCCTGCCCGTGCAAACTTTTGTGACGCAGGTTTTCAGTTATGAATCTGCTCGTCGGTTCACTTTAAATGTGTCGGATGGTTTCCAGCTCATGGCTCTGGATTTGTGCACGCTGGCTGAGAGAGCTACAGGAATCCTAAAACCCGGAAGAGAGTCAGCAATTTGCTGTCCGACAGCAAGATAAAGCGGTGAGAATATTCTAAATATAGAGTACATGTAAACAGATATTTCTTTTAGGTGGCAAAAATTAGTTTTGCAGCTGCAAACTGCCGGTAACACTGTGACTATGGATAAGTCCCTCATACAAGCCCTTTTAAAACATCTGAACTATCCCTTTACCAAAGAGTGGTGTTCATTTGTGAAGATTGTCTTGCTGAACAAAACGTGCAAGCGTCATAATCGTTTGAAGCACCACACTTTGGGAATCCCTGGTCTACTGTCATTAGACCAGGGATTGTGTAGCGTTAAGATTTCCCCTGAAGTAGAACCAAAACGTCACAAACATCTCTGCCCACACGTGTCCACACACTTCTGGCCACATGGTGCTAACTAAAATATGATCATCTCTCATGTTCATCGCCAGTACATGATGTCATCCATGCCAGCGTTTACATTTCACATTCAGCAGATGGTGAAGCTGTAAGGATTTCTTAATTAATGAGCCATATGGCTTCTGCACGCGGTGCAGCGGACCGAGTCACGTCTCTGACCATCTTGTCGAGGTCCCTCTGGAGGTTGCTCTTCTCCATGTGGATCTTCTCGTAGGCCTGGATCACGTCCTCCAGCTGCTCCTCTCTCTCCTTTCTCTTCTGGAGCTGAAGCAGCGAGGTACAGACGGACAAAAAGAACAACATCAGCAATAACAAAGGCTTGACATACATTTACCTTTTGTTCCCTTCTTTGTCAGTTTTCAAACTTCCTCCCAAAAGAGAGCGAGGGAGAGGAAATAAAACTTCCATTTTCTCTTAGAAGCTGTTGTGTAACCAAGCAAATTTAGGACACGGAAATCCTGACACCTCAGCACGCACGCCTCCCCCATCTCGACAAACGGGCGAATGATGATTTCCACAACCATCTTCAGCACTGTTTTGAATAATGAATTTCTCGGTGTCTTGCTGATCCATCACGCTGTGGCTTAATGAGGGGGTGAATGTCGCGGGATGGCATAATCACATGCTCTCTGACAGGTCTGAGAGCGGCGGCGCGGCGCTCCGGGTTGAGTGAAAAGGGGGAGCTTTTTAAAGTAGAGCGAGGAAGTGTTGAAGAATACGGTCACTTTAGACAACCGAGTGAGAGGGAGATAAACAAGAGAGGACAAAGAGGGTCGCTGCTGTGTGCAGCGTGTCTATGGTAGCATATGCTTGTAGGAAAAGCGCAACCGGGGTGTTTGGAAGGCTTGTCAACAGCATCGTGACTGAGAGTAAGGAGATTGTAATACCCAAAGATGTTCTCGTTATCACGTCTTTACACCTCAGTCTGGATTGGCTGTGTGGGAGGGCTTTGTTGTTTCAAACAGACCTCTTGGGTTCAAAGCTGGTTTTGTTCTAGTTTTTTAGCTTAATTAGTTAGTTTGAAACAGTTGATTTGATTGCAGTGTGTGTTTTCATCACTGAGGCGATGAATTCAAGGTGCCAGTTTGAATGTTGTTGAGAGGAGAGTAAAGACGAGGAGGGTCGCTAAAACAGCAGATTTAAAGGATAGTTTTCCTTATTTTCATCATTTTGGCCACTGTCTGTATCAGTTGTGATAAAGTGATGTGAAAGTGAAGCGCTATGCTCTGAGAACACAGTGGCGTTAGCCAGGTTTCCATGCAAACGTAGTGCAAGTTTGAACCTGAATTTCCAGAGAATCTGCAAAACAAAATGCAAATTAATTTGCGTTTCCACCCACTACTGCATGTGTCCACACACCACTTGTTGAGGGAAGACTGGTGCAGTGAACTCCAGTTGTTGTCACAAATGCGAAATACGTGGGGTCTCGGGGGGGGGGGGTCCGAGACCCCTTGATTGGTACTTCAGAACCCCTGAAAGCTCTAAAAATCATAAGACAATTATTTGTCACTTGCAATTGTCACTTAAATGTCTTTCAAACGCCTTAATGCCCAGCCGGTTTCATTATTTAAACTGCAAAACATGTGGTCACAAATGGTGTGTGTGTGTGTGTGCGTGCGTGCGTGCGTGTGTGCGTGCGTGCGTGCGGGGGGGTCCTGTACCAACATGCTCAGCGTGGCACCTTTCCTCCCTCTGAACTCCCGGAGTCAGAACCATGTGACCGTGTGTGTCCCACGCTAATCTCTTCTGCTGCTCCCTTAAACCATTTCCTTCCTCTTTCTTGCTCTCTAGCTCTTTCTATTTTGTATTTTTCTTTACCGCTACCAGTTTTACCACTGCCTTCCTGTGTCGGCCGTTTCTCATTTCTATTTCCCCATGCTCTCGTTCACACAGTCATAGAAAATAGAGTTGCAAGCGAGGCGAACGAGCAGTCCAAGTACATTAAGGGCGCTGCCATTCTCCTCTCTACACTCAAGTACAGAGTGGAAAAGTAGTAAAACGGATTCCTTTGGAGTACCGTCTGTGAGTAATGTGCACACATCTTGTTTTATATGTTAAATCAAGTGTACAAAGCAGGATGTAAAACCAATCAATTTCATTTATACTTAACTTTACTTTAACTTTACGACTATCAGTGTACAGCTAAAAGACGGATGTAAATCAAATCCTTCACACTGCTAGGAAATGGACGGGCTCAGAGTTTAGCATGATATGGAGTTACAAAGGACTGTGGCTCCACACACACCTCCCTCATGGGTGGATTATGAGACGGTGGGACCCTGGTCACAGACATGCATTTTGTAGCTATTTTGAGTCTCTTTGAAGGTGTTTTATGTTTCTTTGTGATCATTTTGAGTTTCTTTTTAGTTGCTTTGTGTCTCTTTGCAGTTGCTTTATGTATTTAGTTTTTCTTTAAAGAAAAGATTAGAATTAGATTTTGCATGTATTGTTAAAAGACCGTGGCTGTGATCTAAAAGGGTTTTAAAGGCATTTTTCATTTCATCTCGACTCACAAGGCGATCACAATCAGCCCCCCCCCCCCCCCCCCCGTCATCTCTCCTCTCACCTCGTGGGTCAGGACGTTGACTCTCTGCTGCAGGCTGCCATTTTCTGAGTGCAGCAGCGCCGTCTCCTTGCTCTCAAAGGAGCAGTAGGAGTTGGTGTCCTCCCCAAACTCATTGATCATGGGGAACTGCAGAAACAGAAGAAGTGAATCACATTAAAGAACCATAGAATTAGACGTGTTATGATCAGACTAAGAGCGTAGAGAACAAGGATGCAGTGCTTATTTATGCTTTTTTTGTTTTTCCTCCTGTTTTCTGCAATTTTTTATGTTTTCACGCTGAGATCATGAAAGATTAATCTTGTATCAACTGCTTCTGTTTGGCCCAGATATCACTGAGGATCAGCGTCTTTTAACTCATGTCATGTTCTTTTTTTCCATGAACTAGATTTTATTTTCCCCTTCTCCTAAAGTAATCTGTGAAGTTACAGCAAGTATTACATCTGGGATGGGCGTGTGACTCGGCTGCTGTTTGTCCGTCCATCAGTTACTTTGTTGTTCATTCTGTTCATATTTCTGAAAAGATGAATACTTTTTCAAAATGAGAGTTGGTTCTCCAATTTTCTTTTTCTTAATTTTTTTTGCCAATCACGATATCTCAGAAATTATACATCAGATTTTCTTAAATCAGTCCACTGTGTCATTTTCATAAATATACTGATTAGGCAAAAGGGAACAGCTGGCAATATTTTATGTTTAATTAGTGTCAACAAACCCAATTAAAAGACCAAAACCAACTATAAATGAGTTTGTCTCTGAATACATTCTGACTTCCTGTCGGTGGCTCGTTGGTTTCTACTGAAGATGTAAATCTTTATAAACAGCTCACAAACGTATAGTTAGATTTTTACAAAAGGCTCAGTAGTTTCATTAAACAGCTGGTCCCTGTAGTTTTTAACAAACGTTACTTACACAGAATGAAATAGCGCATTTGTTCGGGACTATTTTCAGCGGCGGATTAATTCACATTAGGTGTTCTAGTGAGTATTCGTGGCAGCAGGACTGTGTGTGTGTGTGTGATGGAGTCAGAATAAACTACAGCGTGTGTGT
>NW_022280034.1:2220331-2269774 GCF_004355925.1 Anarrhichthys ocellatus | reverse complement strand
TGTGTGTGTGTGTGTGATGGAGTCAGAATAAACTACAGCGTGTGTGTTCATGGTGATGAAGGAGCAACAGTGAAGCTCACTGATGTGTTTTTAATGGAGCTCTGTGGCTCAGAGGAAGAGATATCAAGCTTTAATGCACTCACAATACATATTAGACACAAAGAATATTATCATTATGACTATCATTATTATTGTTCATGTCAGTGTTATTGTTTTTGTTATCAATGTTAATATTATTATATATCATTTACATCTTATTGCTGCACCACTCATGATTCATGGAGGAAGACATATTAACTGTTTTATATGAAATGAGGTATAGCTGTGATGCTGCAGCATTACAGATAAACATTTATATTATGCAGAAATAATTGCATTTTCATGCAGATACGATCGATTATGTAACCATAACTATGCATTTATGGGCTGTACCGCTGTTGTTTTACTTGTGAAGTGAGCGATGTGTCTAGTTATGGTGCTAAACTGTTGTCTGGTTGCAGACTCCTGTGATAGAAAACACACACGACAAGTTATATAACTGCAAGTGGTTCGACCTAAATGAACACATTTACATTTAGAGTGCCTGCCGTAAGCAGGGAGGGTTTCTCATTTTCCGTACGAAGTCGTTGCAGCTGATGCAATGTCTATTTGAGGAGCAAACAACCCTTTTCCATTTAGCAGAACATCTCTCTCTGCTCAGTTAACAGTAAATGTTCGCAACAAGGGCAAAACCCCCCCAGGAGTTCCAAGACTCCTCGTACCGCAGAGCATCGGGAGCGCTAACAACCTCACTGCAACCCATGTTCAAAGTAGCAGGAAAGCACTTCCATCTGCGTCATTACAGCAGCTGTACTCGGGCATCTTGTGTGTGGAGAAAAGCCTGCAACAACACTTGCCTTTCCTTTAAAAAAAGGAAAAAGGATTTAGCCTTTTCAGGAGCCAATATGATGATTATATTGATTGATTTTCCAATTAAAAAAAAAAGGCACTTGCTATATTTACAGAGTCACAGGTGTGACAGCTCCGACTCCAAACAGCCAACATCTGTACCTGCTCGCCCCCAAACACCAACACCTGTCTCTTTGGGAATGGGCCCTGAACAAACTGCCGCCTGCGAGTAAGTCAACAGCGATGTGGCAGCCTGCAGCCCTCAGTAACAGCTGCTCACTAACAGGACGCAGGATTTCTGCTCTGACACGTACGTCAGGAGAGGGAAGACAAAGTCAAACTGCATTTCCATCAATTTCTTAACTGGAAAAACTGGATTTACGCTCCGCCAACCTGTCACGTTGCAGTTTCCATCCATGTCCTAAAATGTCATCACTTCACCATTTTGTCCCGTTAAAACATTTGTGTGACATTGTCATAATTAGCTTATGAATTCTTGAGTTATGGCCAAGAACATGATTTGTGAAGTCACGGTGTTGCTGAATTATCACGTTCACGACAGAGTAGCCGGAAAAAACATAATGCCTCCGACCAGCTGCCGCCGGTGAGGAGGCATAAAAAAAAAAATCAATCATAAATATATTAAAAGCATCAGCACTAATCCTCCGCTGTTTGAATTCAACTCAAACATCACAGATGGTTTAGTTTCCCCTTCCGACCTTATCCCTCGGAGACCAAGATGCAGCAACAGCTTGCATCTTTTTGGGAATTCCTCAGCATCTCAAGTACAGCAGCCTCTCTGACGACTTTTTGTCATTTGAAGCTTTTTGTTCTCTTTCCTCTCAGACAAGAAACGAGTGCTTCTCATACTCATCCTCTCTCTCTCTCCGTCTCTCTCTGTCTCTCTCAGTCTCTTTCTCTCTCTCCATCTCTCTGTCTCTCTCTGTCTGTCTGTCTCCCTCTCTCTCTCTCTCTCTCCGTCTCTCTCAGTCTCTCTCTCCGTCTCTCTCTCTCTGTCTGTCTGTCTGTCTGTCTCTCTCTGTCTGTCTCTCTCTGTCTGTCTGTCTCCCTCTCCCTCTCTCTCTCTCACCCCCTCTCGCTCCGTCTCTCTCTATCTGTCTGTCCCTCTCTCTGTCTGTCTCTCTCTCTCTCTCCCCCCCCCTCTCTCCGTCTCTCTCTCTCTCTCTCTGTCTGTCTCTCTCTCTGTCTGTCTGTCTGTCCGTCCCTCTCTCTCTCTCTCCCCCCCCCCTCTCTTGTTGTGAACAGCACAGCTTGTTAAAAGTTCTCATGAACCTGAAGTAAAGGCAGCACTAGCAGAAGGCAGAGTGGGTACATTACATCATATCATTCCTAGAAAAAGGGAAACACCACACACTCATATTAATATGAAGAACATCCAGGATTTTTTTTCGGTAATCCTCCTTTGTTCTTAATTTCAGTAATGTATCTCTCCCTTGCTCTCTGCATCATTATCTCCTTTTACTCCCTCGTTCCTCTTCATCTCTCTGTCTTACGCTGCATCTTTCCGCTCGTTTAACTCCTTCTTTCCACTTATTTGTTTTCCACTTTTCTTCACTTTCTGTCCTCCCACGCTATTCCTTGACGCTACCTTCCCCCCCACTATATACTGTATGTGTCCGTTGGCCCAGCAACTACTAAGATGTGGATTTCTGCCTCACCTGCTTTCTCATGCAACTGGAGAAAAAGTGCTCTGGTTTCCGCCACCAAGCAATCAGGCCTGGCTTTGCTGAAATGTTACTCTGTTATCTAAAATGACATCCAGAGTAACGTTGTGAAGAGTGAGATAAGACTTGTGCAGCTCATTTTCTCTGCTCCCTCATGACGCTCTGGATGAGCTCTGGACTCCCTTTGACGAGAGCATTCTTCATAAACACGTAGCTATTTCCCCGCTGAATCCATTTCACCAATAATCTTTGTTTTACTTCATTAATAAAACCAATATTGGATTGTCTGAAATTATAACAGGCACTTGTCACAGTTTTCTGCCATTTTATAGACTAAATAAATTGATGAACCAAGAACAAAAAGTGTATTATAATCGGACGACTGTGGCTAAGTGGATAGCAGGGCGGTCTTTCAATCAGAGGGTCGGCGGTTCAATCCCCGGCTCCGCTAGTCGCATGTCGATGTGTCCTTGAGCAAGACACTTAACCCCAAAATTGCTCCCGTAGTTGTGCCTACTCTGTAGAAATGTGATAGAATCTGAATTGTAAGTCGCTTTGGATAAAAGCGTCTGCTAAATGACTGTAATGTAGTAATCGATAATGTGAATAGTTGCAGCCGTAATATCAACCCGTTGCCTTCATGCTGTCTCAAGAAAAATCTACACACAACCACGTCTTCCCTTAACACTTCTTATATTCTGACTCTGTGTGTGTGTGTATACTATATATATATGTGTATATATATATATATAGTTCCTCCACATTAAGCCTACATACTACATTCAGCTTGTACATTTTACAATCACTGTACACCTGTCTACCACAAATATATATTATTTGATGTCTTATATTATCTTTTTGTATCGTATCTTTTGTGTGATTTTTCTTTATGTAGATATTTAAGAGGATTGTTGGAGGGAGCCTGAGATTTGCTTCTCTGTAATTGTTGTGCACATGACAATGAATAACTTGAAGAGCCCGTTCAGCAGCGCCGCTCTACGACCCGGGACGGGTTTGTTGACCAATCCGCCGGCTCTGCCGACACAGTTTGCATACCGAGGTCCAATTACAATGTGGATGAAATCAGTTAAATCCAAAACCTTCAGACCTTTCCTCAATATCTATATTTCCATGTACAGATTGCATGTTATTACCAGGTGTAAGTGGGGTCCATGGTCTGTGTTTGCTCCTGTGAGCGACTAATTCAGTGTCAACTAGAGCTTATGTGTGCAGAACCCTTTTTATAGCTGCTCCGTTTGCTCCGTTGGCTCCCAGTGCTCCTCACGGTTGTTGCTCTATATTATTTTTTACTTAAACATGAGTTCTTTCTCCAGTTTGTTCCCCGCTGGTCCCGGATCAAAGCCCACCAAAGCGTGCTCTCCTTTTATCTTTGTGTACAATCTCCCTGCCTCCATCGTGCTTTCAGGGTGGACGGCTAACTCCAATTTTTAAAAGACTAATAAATCAAAAAAACAAGCTGGCCTCATCCTTGTCTGCACTGGGACAGCAATATTAACGGTTAATAGAAATGCTGATATTTGACTTTGTGAGCATTGAAGTGACAGCTCTTCACCTTGATCTCGTAGATCTTGAGCTTCCTCTTGTTGCTGGTGTTCTCGCGCTCCAGCAGGGCCAGCCTCGTCTTGATCTCCTGGTAGGCGCTGATGAGGGCGAAGTGGGAGGCCGAGTAGACGTCGTCGGGGGACGAGGAGTGCCACGCCACGCCACCGCAGCCGTCGTCCTTCAGGCCCCCGGCATCGCCGCCGCCGCCGCCTCCCAGGAGCCCCAGCTCCCCTCCGCCGAACAGAGACTGCATCGCTCAGGGCCTCAACCTGGAGACAGACGGTTATTTACTCGTGAATTATTAAATCACCAGATTGCTTCCATTCAATTTAATGTACCTGGCAAGAAATAAAAACACCATTTCATAATCCCGGCAGGGGTCAACTGTCGGTGCCACTGCAGCAGCGCTGACGACATCAAGCAGGCGGCTACTCGCAAACAAACAAAGCAGAACAAAGCAGTCGGTCGGATTTCTGGCACACACAGTGTGAAATATTCAAAAGTAGAGTGAGTACAGAGAGAAAGAGACGGGAGGCAGACACTGTTATTCCATGAGAAATTCAAAAATGACTCAGTGAATAATTGTACATTCATCAGACAAGGCCCTGAGTCACATTATCACATTGAGTTTGTTTGTGTGCACAGGTTTGATTTGGGATATTTACATTCAAACAAAGAGATTCATTCATCTCCCTGTTTCATCAGGTTGTTGTTCAGACTTTAGAAGGCGGGGTGGCGGCGCATC
Organism: Anarrhichthys ocellatus; assembly: GCF_004355925.1. NCBI lineage: Eukaryota > Metazoa > Chordata > Actinopteri > Perciformes > Anarhichadidae > Anarrhichthys > Anarrhichthys ocellatus. The sequence goes on along the minus strand of NW_022280034.1, from coordinate 2,264,893 downwards.
AAGTCGGTGCAAAGATGGACGGCAGTGGGCGCGAATAGATGGAGATTTGTCCAAAAAAGCGAAGTGAAGACACGATGTGTTTTGTAATGCTTCGGCTTCATGACTCCAAACCAGGAATGTTCAGAACGACAGAGAAAAGGACAATAACAGAAAGAGCTGGAGTCCTTGGAAAGTTCTGAGATCAGTCACGATGCTGAGCTGGCACACACACGCACACACACACACACACACACACGTTGCCACCTATAGCAAATATCAAGTTATCACATTGCCGTCAATAAACAGTCTATCGCTGTGGTTCCCAAATATTTTTCAAACCACAGCACCCCTCCACGCAGTTTCTTTTTTTAATGGCACTTAGCTTTCAGAGAACACTTCTTTGTCTCTTGAGGACTGAGATGTATCAGCGTTGCTTTGAGTCTATTTACAGCCGCAGGTCGCTATCTCCTACTGTTGTGGGTCTAGAACACTCTGAGTGAGTGAGTGAGTCGCCACGAAAGTCCAACGAACCACAACAAGTTAAACGGAACAAAAGAAGTGAAAGTGCAGGCGGACAGCTGAACAAAGACCTGAAGCTCTGTATGAGCCGAGGACTCCGGTGATAATTATCTGTAGGTGAGATTCTAATGTATTACAACTATGGGAATTATAAAACACTACGATCCTTGAGAAAACAAAAGTCAGCGAGTGACATAGCAATTATCAAGTATTACTACATACTTGATAATTACTACAGGTGCATGAGTAACAGTGCATAAGAGTCTGGTTCGTGCTCTTGTTCCATTTCACAGCACTTAAAGCAACATGAGCAGCCTGCGCTCCTTGAGTGGCGTGATAAATGAACTGGGTAGTTAGCATGGTCCCCCCCCCCCTCCCTAAATACTGCTGTCAAAAGTGATGAATGGTGCCTGTGATGTCCCCGCCCTCTTTTTTTATGCAGCCACAAAAGGGGACATTTGCACAAAAGTCGTAGTAGACGATGTAGCTGTGGAACACGGAGAGCGCTTTTCATTTATGGGTGCTGATGGAGTTACACAACAGTGATTTGATGCATACTGGAATGGATGCCTTTTTGACTCCCAGCACTGCCTTGTGAGTCAGCGATTGCCTACTGAGCTATTTTCATCTGCTCCCTTCCTCCACAGTTGCTATTTTCCTTGTGTTTTAAGAGAGAGGGGGATAAAGCCTCAGCCAATCTACGGCTCTTTTTCTTGCTGGTCTAACAGGATGATCCAAAAGCACTCCCACGAGCGCACAAACACACGTCTGTGCACATGCTGCCCAAAAATAAAAATGCACAGAGGAACAGTCGCACAAAGACAAAATGGAAGCAAAAGAAATGGTGTGCCGGTCACCTGCAGCTGCATGGAGACAGGTGGTTACACTGGGATGATAACATGGTCTCACAAAAAAACAACAGAAACGGTGCTGCTGACTTTCCTCACTAGAAGAAAAAACCAGTCATGGAACATGTATATTAAAAGGCTGAGCTTTCACCTTGCTGTTATGTAGTGACCACATTTCCATTAAAAAATCCTACGGACGCGGCGTTCGCCATCCGCCTACGTTCAGGCTCGAGGACATAATCATCCATACACCACAAATCTGATGAAATCGCCAAGTGGATGTTATTATTCAATTGCGTGTGGAGCACCTTTTCACAGGCTGCTTGATAATAACAGACTCATTTCCATAAAACAGCGTTTCCCAAACTTCTTTTTACAAAGTACAAACCATCCAAACCTCACAATTAGAAATGCTCCGATACTGATGTTGAATATTGGCCTGATGCTGATTAAAGTAGCAGCATACAGAAGATATCTCCTACTACATCGACCAGCTCACACAGCTTAAAAAAGGTGCACTGGTCCCTGATAGATGGCTAAATGTGGCCTCTGACTGGATGAAATAAAGGACCGGGACACGGGAACATCCATTTTGTCTGAGCTCCTCTCAGCACAGAAATGAGGCATTTATCTCACACACACACACACACACACACACACACACACACACACCCCTCCGACTAAGCTCCCCTTTCTCGATCCCTCTCTTGCTCTCTGCTCCTCTACCCAAAATATCCCACATCCGGCTCCTCCTCCGTCCCCATCACAAACCATCCGCTCCATCTCCTGGACCTCTGGGCTCATTTGCTGAGGCTCCCCCCCCCCCCCGAGACTGTAGAAGTGAACGCGTATACGCTTCGCTCCCAGCTTCATTACAGCGATTACCTAAAGAAGTCGTACATTACCCGAGGCCCACATGGCACACGTTGTCCCACCTAGACTACCACGAGTGGACCTGGAAAGGCTGCAGCCGTGAACCGAGCGCGTGACTCTGAGGAGCGATTGTGTTCGTTACCTACATGTGGCGGCAAATTTAACACAAAATATCTATTATTAAATCAATATTTCGGTACTGTATCGAAATTCAAATTGTATTTTCATCCTTACTTGTTTACCTGACAGTCTGTTCAGTTCTCCAAACATTTAGCAATAGTTTATTAATATTTGGAAATAGTATTGTTCTTTGAACTGAACTTCAGAAGAGAAATTGTAACATTGATGTACCCTCGATTAAACGAGTCGTACAGCAGCTGCAGTATCCAGCGTGGTACCAAGAGTTGAACAGAACAAGACTCATCCATTTAGAAACATTCATAACCCAATCAAATCCCAGAGCGGGTGCTCTCTGTAAATAATGCAAGTCATAGTTTTAGAATCCTTTGTGGACTGAAGCAACATGATTCTTCCTTCTGTCTGTGTGGGCCAGTTAGTAATGGTGGACCATAATGGAGCAAATCTCTTCTTACAGATGTTAATATTGATGCATTCTGTTCTGGCTCCTGCTTTATGGAACGACCCTTTAATGGGTTACAAGCTACATAATCATACGTTATTTATTTAGCTTGTGTATATTCAAGGTTCTGTGAATAGAGAGATGCAGGGATGATGTATTTTTGTTGTCTAGTTTCCATTGGATTTTTGATTATTGAAGAAAATAATCTCTGTGGCAGATGAACGTTTATGATACTTACACGTTTTGTTCATCAAGATAATCTGCACGAATGAACACCTCTTTTATGATGTTTGAAGCGTGAACACAATCAGCAGCAGTAAGAAGCTAAGGTTAGGCTATGAAGGAACTCCACCACGGTCACATGACTTCACGTCTCCTCCACTAGGCTAAAGGAGGACTAGTGTTCTAGTGAGGACGCTTAGTCGTCTCATTTACACTCTTGTTAAAGACACGTAAAAGCTTCTAAACTCACCAGAGGGGTGTTTACTGACCTATTTTATATCAGAGAACTAAACTTTAAAATCTCTCTATCTTGTGTTAAACACAGACCTTATTTTAGACATATAACCAAACACACATTCACATTGAAGTCGAGACGTAGGAACCAGAAGTGTAAAAATGCTGATTTATTTTTGGGTTTTAGGACTCGTTCCTGCAGCACTCTATCGTTCACACGACGAGCGACAAAGCAAAAGGCTACAAGTCATCATCGATGGAAGTCAGTGCCTTAGAAACAATATATATCCGCCACGCTTGGCCGTTTTGTAGCTTTGTGGCTTCTTGTGTGAACATAGCATATTTATTTCTGTGTCTCTTTTGCATCGCAGAGCATAAATATATGAGCGCAGCAGAAATCCTGCCAGCTGGGTTGGGGCTGGGTTTTGCTGTGATAACAGAACCAGGACCAAAGAGGAAGCCGGGGAGAGAGTCTGCACAGTGTGTGATTTTAATGTTGGATCTTGTATAAGGGAGATGCAACCACTCTCTGGCTCAAAATGTTTGTCTCTCTTTCACCATCGAACCTCTAGGTACCTTTTTTTTCTCCCTTTTCGTCCCGCCCTTCCTCTGTCCCCTCCTTTCATTTCCTCCCTCCTCTCTGTCTGGCACTGTAACACAGTCCAGCTCTTCTCAAAGCCACCCTGTGATCCCCACGGGCTGAACATTTGGCACCTCTGACTCAGACAGTATGTCTGTGAATGGAGAGTCCAGGGCAGAGAGGGGGGTGTGCCCCCCCCCAATGCTTCCATAATGCCTAGCTTTGCTCCGCTGCACCGGTTTACTCTGCAAAAGCCTCGTTCTCACGGAGCTGGACGGTCCAACACACACACTGAGAACCTATTAACATGCCAGCAGGTAGCGTTTGATCGTGTGCGAGTGTGTGTGCATGTGTGTGTGTGTGCGTATCGATGCAGACATGTGAGCACATGCATATCAGTGTGTGTGGGAAATGAGCCAGTGAAACGAGAGAGAGTGTGTGTGTGTGTGTGTTTTGTGTGTGTCAGTCAGTACAAGGACATGTCTGCAGCAGTGCAAGCAGGAACATTAAAGTGTGTGTGTGTGTGTGTGTGTGTGTGTGTGTGTGTGAGTGAGTGAGTGAGTGAGTGAGTGAGTGAGTGAGTGAGTGAGAGAGGTAGGGAGGTATTGATGCACTAATCCAATGTACTGTATCTGTATCGACCACGTGCACTGACCTTATTAAAAGGATCAGTTATTAGCCAGGCATCTCTGATCCGCATCAAATACTGTTTCTTAGCCACACTCATTAAGAAATACCAACAACTAATTACAAATAAGTATAAAAAACTTCTGGTCAAATATAATTAAATCCTACACATAATCACGTAGATATCTACGAAGCCTCAACCTCTGAATGCTGAGAAATTAAGCCAAAATGGAGTGCCAACAACTGCAGTTGCTCAAATGTCCACTTGATTTTTCAAAAGGGAGTCATTCCCCATAGACCTCTATGTTAAAATGCCCAACTTAACAGCCGAAATAAACATGTTTACAGCCTGGTAGAAAAGGGTTTTGTGGTCTCCGTGGCTAACATCTCCATTTATAACTGTACAGAGGGTCAATATAACTCACCCATTTAAATTATTTTAAGGTTAAAAGATAGGCGTAATTGAGGGCGTGGCCTCTTTGAGTGACATGTGGGTGTCATTTTAGTTCGCTAGCTGTCTCCTCTGCTGCGTCCCTTGGCCCGCCTCGGTTCTACCGATGATCCACCTCTTTGCCCATTTTTAGAGGGAGGCTTTGTCGTCACTGCCAAGATGCCACTTTGAGCTGATCGGTGACGTCACGGAGACTACGTTAATATTTTATACAGTCTATATAGTAGCTACCTATCTACACATTTAGGTTTCAAATCTGTATACAGCAAACCAATGAGTGATGTCACGGCGACTACAGTCACAGTCCATGGTTTAGCTCGTCATATCTAATCCAATCACGGGACGAGATTCGTCAAGACTACCACCTAGAAGACACCGTGTACTCTTAAAACACATACTGTACTATACACACAGCTCAGCTCAGCAGCCACGTGCCACTGCTGTCCATAACCACACACACACACACACACTCACACACACACACTATACAAAGCCTGTCAGTACAGGAGAAAAAAAACACCTCGAACAAATGCCTCGCTGCGCGCCATGATTCATCACTAGGGGAATCAGCCGTGTAGGCAGGCGGACATTGTGTGTGTGTGTGTGTGTGTGTGTGTGTGACAGTAAGGCAGCTGCCCTTCAGGAGATTGATGGCAGGGGCAGAATGGAGACAATGAGCTGTGTTGCTGTATTTTTTTTGTCGCCCCTTCTCCGTTTTCTGTCTCCTTCCTCTCTTCGTCCCTCACGTTTCTTTCCACCAGAGCTGTATCGAACCGTCAATCCCTTCCTTGCCTTTTCTCACCCCCTCTTCCCTTCATCTTTCTCCCTGTCATTCATCCTTCTTGGTATTCTACAGCAAAGTTTATCACAGCCCTGCTGAGTGCAGGGGGGGGGAAAAAACCTCTATCTTGACTTTGAATGAGAACTTTCTCCACAAAAGACATTATTCTCCTCATTATTACTACAACCAATCCAATACTTGGATTCCCTCCCTCTGACATCTGAGTCAAAGTCGAGCTAAGCTGCAGCCCAGAGGCAAAGAGCAGAGAGAGAAGGACGGAGAGGACCAGATAAGAAGCCCACCCTCCTCCTCCCAACCTCACTTAGCCTCCATAATTAACCGCGGCCACATAAGCGGTCCTGAACACACGCGGAGTACATGCAATACACACATACATGCTGACAGGGTGAATGAGTTGGATGACTCACAAGCACTACTGTGTTTCCCCAGAGAAACTAAGCCTGTAATTTGGTCTCAGCTGTTCAAAAGCGCATCACGAAAGAGAGTGTGAGGTGCTTTCTCACAATGCACCAGCAGGACGGCGTGAAAGATGGCTGCTCGGGACACAAGAGAGGCACGTTGTTGTGAGAAGGGAACGTGAGAGAGCTCAGCTCAACGTATCCTCAAACAACGGTTTGTCTGATATCCTACGAAAAAGTTACTCCTCATTGTTTGTGCGTTTACCACTGAAAGTCCAGCAACACGTGTCAACTTCTGCTCTTTACATTTGTACGGTCTTTTTAAAATAAACTTCCATTTTCACAGGAAACTCAGTCAGGTTTAGGCAACAAAACTACTTAGTTAGGCTAGACAAAAGATCGGTCAAGATTACGTGGATAACATACAAAGAAATGTCACGGGAGATCTATGAATTACAGCGCTGTATTTGTGTAGGTGTTGCTAGGAACGCTGGATGAGACCAGCCTGAGTTAGCTGTACAGCTGGAGACCTGGTGGACAAAGTGGATCATTTAGCAGCTAAAGAGCCGTATCAGGAGTTAGTAGTGACAATAGACTGTATATAGAAAGTGGACGTGGTCACGGTGATGTTGTTTTGTGGACTACGATTTTGAAACATTTTTGCCGTCGCCATCTTGTTTTTTTGCAAGTGAAAAGAGAGGTTGAGCTAAAAAACCCTAAAACACCTTTTTCTATCTTTCTAACTTTTTAATTGTTGGTTCAACAGAACGAGATCTTTAATGACGTCTTTTTTGGGCTCTGGACATTTCAAAAACTACACAATTCATTGATTCATGTGAAAAATAACCAACATGTCAATAATGAAAAGACTGCCGCCTTAATGTAGAGCTGAAGCTTTGTGATGCAATATGTAGCCTTCTGAGCAAAGGGGAGGCTCTGATCCTCTGTGGGATGTGATGGGTCTTATGGTTTATTTATCAGTGGTTGCTGATTATTAGTCTCGGGGCAGTGGTTCTAGGCTGGTGGTTTGGTTTAGTGGTGCAGCGGTCGTTGTCGGCCGAGTTTTCATAAGCTGCTGCGATGGAGGATCAGGTGGTGAGGACGAAGATCTAATGCAAAGCGTTACAGTGTGCCATGACTTCACAACCTTAACGTGGAAAGTGGTATCAATCAGATCCCATCACACACACACACACACACACACTTCGGTGGGCCCCCCGCCTCACAGTAAATTCACACATTAATGCGAGCCGGAGACCTTGACAGCAGGAGCAGCTCGAATCATTCCAGCGCCAGTGGCCCCGACTCGTACTCGGCTCTCACTCTTGTCTTGTTCCCCCGGCATCTAAAGGCCTGCGTGCCTCACAGGACATCACATCCTCCTCCAAAGTGTCTGTTCCGCTGTCATGCACTGACTACAGGACTGATAGTCAGACATACACACACACACACGGCTATGAATGACCAAAATAATGGTACCAAAGATGCATGAAATGACAATTAATAAATATAGAGCGTGTAGAAACACAGTTGTTACTCTATCAAAATATTAAAAAAAACACATTATGTGTTCATTTATTCTAAGATTTCAATTTCATCCCTATTCAAAGCATTTGAATTGCTCTCCAGAGGAAATTTCCTGAAGACACCAGATGCATGCAAAGCGCACACAAGAAAAGCATACGTAACAGACATACGCACACAGAAGCGTCATTAAATGCAAAGCATAACGTGGTTTTATGAGGACAAGGGCTCCTCCAAAGAGAGCTGGAACCCATCACAATACAAAAAATCAATCTTTATCTCAATCTTTATATAACAAATTCAAATCCAATCTCATCCAATAAGAATTATAAAATATACTGTGCATGAAGCTGCAATAAACTGAGGGTCTGGCCTCTATTATTATAAGAATAAAGATCTATGAGAACCTGCTTAAGAGAGAAGTGTTTAATTGGCTCCTAGTGCTGATATGACAATCTGTGTGTGCTGATTAATTAATGCTGCTGCTGCTGCTGCTTCTTGTTGGACGAGTCCAGAGACAAGATGATGTGTGTGTGTGTGTGTGTGTGTGGGGAGGGGGGACGAGAGCACTGGCTTGGATCAGAAGGAATATATGATCAACGTGAGCATTGCATTGTGGGAGCAAAGCGTGTGTGCTTCCAATGTGTGACATCATCTGTGCACAAAGGCTGCGCCTCGGTTCATCCAGGTGTCGTTAAAATAAACAACACGTGTGACCTCTGAATGAGTGTGTGTGTGTGTGTGTGTGTGTGTGTGTGTGTGTGTGTGTGTGTGCGCGCTCTTCTTTGTGGAGGCTTTAGCACATCACTTTAATGCAGTCAGTGTCCTTTGCAAAGGACACAACCGTCCTCTTCCCCCCTGTCCTCACACACACACGCACACACGCGCACACACACATTTTACTCAAGTACTGTACGTACTTGTACTTGACTTGAATATATTAATTTCCTGCTACTTTATACATTATGTAAAAAATGTTCTACATTGATTTGATACCTTTAGTTACTTTGTGGATTCAGATTTACAACATAAATTGTGATATAGTATGATGGATACAGTTAAATGAAACTCACAAGCTACCTGGCAGTATATAAAGTAAACATTAAAGTGATGTATATATGCATCAATAACTATAATTCAATCATAGAATGGATATTATTCTGAAATGGATATATTTTGATGCTACAGTGCAACAGTATATAAACTTAAATTAAGAACAAACTTCTCCAGCAGTAAAATGCTGAATGCAGCTTTTACTTGTAGTGGAGTACTTTTACGTAAGTAAAGAGTCTGAATACTTCTTCTACCAGCAGTCACCAACACTATCTGACTGCTGAGAAGATTCATATGCTGCTGCCAGCAGAGAGTGAGAGAGAGAGAGAGAAAGAAAGAGAATAATGACAGCAGAGAGAGAGAGAGAGAATAATGACAGCAGAGTGAGAGAGGCGTGCAACACTTGTTGAGGATAAAGCAAACAACTACAGCAGATTACAGCACAGCTGATATGCCGAACAAAGATAGAAGAGCGAGAGAGAAGGGGAGGAAAGAGAAGGAGGGATGAATGAGAGGTTTCACAGGCTTTCTGTGAATAGGGACATGTAGATGGGATGCGTTCCACAGCCAATTATTACAACACAGACGCAAGCCACAACAACAGACTTGTCAGCGCATTGAACCCCATATGTTCCAGTTCACCTGTCTCCGCACACTTCACACGTATAGACCTCACCATTAACGGGAGGAACACCATTCATCCACCACACAGAGGAAAAGGCTCCCAGCTTGTTCTTTGTCAGAACATAGTAAGCTTCTGCACACATGTAACACCTCTCTATCTTTGAATCGTCTGGTGTGCAATAAAAGATGCACGGGGACGTGTTGAAAAGAGGTCTTTGAACGTAACATCAACCACACAATAAAAGAAGATGATACGTGAACGGATCGGGGGAGTGCTACATGAGACAAAATGATGATGAGAGTATGGAGATGTATCCTGGTGATTTATCGATATCATTGTATTGATTTGCACAGGGAATGATTGTCTGCCTCCTTTGTGTGCAGTTCATCTGGTTATTGGCTTTCAGCACCACGGACAGCAGCCCACACAAGCAGCAACACTACAAAGGTTTTTTTGCAGGAGACACAAAGTGATTGTACACATTCTTGGACCCTGAATAGATGTGATATTGTTTTAATGAGACAGAAAAGTCTATCAAGTCTGGACTCGCCAAGTTTTTCAAGTCTGAATTTTCACATTTTCATGACATTAACGTGGATGTTTCGTTAATCTTGAATGTTCCACCTGGCCAGCCGTACCTGTCGATACATTTCTTGGCGTGGCTGCCACGATTGGTCAGTGGAATAGTGTGAAACTGGTGAAAAGGCATAGCTTGCATGCTAAACACGTTTGCATTACTGCACCCTGCAGTCAGCTGGAAAAACACCAGAAAACAATGTTGGAATTGTACGTTTCTGCAACCACGGGACACGTTGAATGTCGACCTTTCTGAACCAAAAATAAGTTCATATCAGCCTCGTATAACTCTTGCAGAAACGCATAATATAAAGTGGTTAATGTTGAGAAACGATTGGTTAGGTTTAGTCACAAAACTACTTGGTTAAGGTTGGACAACGTAGCGTAACAAGGTAGCGTAACAAGGTAGCGTAACAAGGTAGCGTAACAAGGTAGCGTAACAACGTTTTTGTTGTGCAAAAACCTTTACATTCAACGTATCCGTGGTTTGCAGATACGTACAATTCCGTAATTTCTTCCTGGCGACAGGGCTAGCTGAAATGTGTATCATGTCACACACGTGTGCACAAATGTGTCCCCCTGTTATTAGAAGATAATATACAAACTAAACAGGGACTCGGTCAACATCGCACAACAGCGCCCCAAGTGGCCGAAAATCCCACAGGTCACCTTTAAACTTTGCTGAAGTCAAAGATAACCTTGATATGTATGTCCTCCTCACCTGCACTTGCAAACTAACAAGCAGTTTTCTTCCTGTTTGTCTGCCAGCGACAAGCGAGTCCTCAGTGTTTGTCCGACAAAAACACACCATCAAAGTCGAGGTGGTTGTGAATACAAAGCAGCTGGTCCTCTTTAGTCACTGAAGTAAGTCCACCTCTCCTCTGCTCTGCAAACTAGCTCCAGCACACAGAATACAAACTACTACTCGCTGCCTCCTCTCAGTCTTGCTCAGTACTTGTCTCTCTCTCTCTCTCTGGCGCCAGCTGTATTTCAGCTACATATTTGTTGGAAATCTATGTGCTGTGCCCAGGCCCTGCTACAAACACAGTGATTATCTCACACATGAAATTATTCTGTGTGGCCTTTGAGTCAATTTGACGGCAGTTTAATTGTAAGGTCTGATTCCAGGCAGGAAAGATTTGACAGTGTCGTCAATATGCCTCATTCTTTGTGTATGTATCCTCTTTACAAGGAGAGACGACAGGCAAAAACATTGTTTTTCATGCATGGGTGGATTCTGAGATTTTGATAATACAAAAAACAATTGTCTTAATGTCAATAATCAACTGGGGAAGTTTAATGCTGATATTTGTTAGTTATTTTATTTTTTACCATATTCACCTGCTGAGGTGATTTATGTTAAGGCATTAAAATAACAAAAATGTTCTCACAAAAACACCGTCGGGGCATTTCAGACTGTGATATCTTTAGGTGCACCAGAGGGAGTTTAGGCAGTCGAGTGACAAGCAAGTGGGTAACCTGGTTTTTCTGAGACACAAAAAGAATCGTGTGAATCCCCAGCGGGCATGAAGACAAAACGGAATTCTGGAACAAGAATATCTCCAGTGTTTCACACACACGAGGTCCTTTCTAGAGGCCATTTCCCTCTCTTTTTACTACAACTCTCTGTGGGTACTTTGGAGCCCTTCTTTCTCACACACACACACACACACACGTGCACACACACGCGCACGCGCACACACACAGACGTACAGTGCCTTTTACTCCACATTGTGCCTCCACGGTCGGGCACAGAGCCTCGCGTGGGCCGAGAGAGTGAGTGGTCACATTACACTGCAGTTACATCACATTCCTTCAGTCTCCTAAGCAACCAGGTGTCCCTCCAACAACAAAAGCAACTATATAACTGGGTTATGTCACCCCGAGCAGTTGTCGCACAATGTTCACACACAAAAAAAAACACGTCATCGCGATCCTGCTGTGCGAAAAGGCGGCGGCGGTGTTTGGTGCAGTCGGTGGGGTAAAAACAAGCCGGGACAGGCCAGTGGGAGGTGTGAGTTTGTTGCTTATGAGAGCAGCAAAGCAGAGTTTGGGCTTCCTTCAGAGAGAGAGAGAGAGAGAGAGAGAGAGAGAGAGAGAGAGAGAGAGAGAGAGAGAGAGGGGGAGAGAGAGAGAGAGAGAGAGAGAGAGAGAGAGAGAGAGAGAGAGAGAGAGAGAGAGAGAGAGAGAGAGACCGTGTGTTCAGGCAGAAATGAAAGCCTGATTGCATACAAAGGCATGCGTCAACCTTTTATAACGCGTTATTGAAGTTGCAGTATTTTCTATCTTTTAAAGGTATTTTCGGTCTTCTAGCCTCCCTCTCTCATTCCTTCCACCACCTCCTTGTCGAGGTCAGGCGTTGCGATATTTGTGCATATCCAAAAACCTGTTTATATTCAAGTCTTTCGTTATATATAAAAGTAGGAGTGTTACTCCTTCCGACCACAAATGCAGGCTTTCCTTTTTGGGCATGCATCTCTGCAAACTGTTGGTAGTTATTTTGTTTATAACTACTGTACAACGCACAGAAATAGCCGGTATCGGCATATCCCACATGTCTTAAATGGCAGTAAGGCCTAATTTTAAAAATCCAGCATTTTAAATTCACAATTTTGTCATAATCTGAATAATAGTGGAATATTAGTGTGCATGTAAAAGTAATTGAAGTTATCAATAATTCATAGTTTTACAGGAAAACTGCACACAAGTGGGTATTAATTTCCCCTTTGTTTAACCTGCATATTTGTTATAATGTTAACCTCAGATTTTCTGACTACATTTATTTTTTTTGGCCACGTTGGACTTCTTCTTGCCGCCGTGTTCTTAGCAATTTTAACTTTGCACTAAAATCATGTGAACTCAAGCAGCAGGATTCACACTGGATGGCGGGAGCGACAAAGAGAAGAGTATGCAGTGAAATGCAAGAAGAGGGGGGAGCATGTGAGCTGTGTGCTTGTGAGTGCACCCCCGCCTCCAGGGGTTTCAACCTTGTGGCCTCCTGTAGGTGATGGAAAAGGATTCCTTCAGAGGCTTCGTTTCCTGGAAATATCAAAAGCTTTGATTTTGGCACAGAAACGTCCTTCAGGTGTAACCGGTCTGGCAGCGTTTTGCTCTGTGCCGTGAAGCAGATTAGTCCATCTGGATGGACTTTACCTCCGTGCTCCAACAGCTGGCTGTCTGTCACTGGCTAGACGTTGGCTGCTGTTTGCTTCTGTTATTTGGGGGATTAAAAAATGAGATGAGATTAACTCACTTTAATCAAGCACACTTCAAAAGGAGACTCTTGTCTCTCTTTTCATGCCGGCGAGCCGGAGGACAAATTATGTTTAATTGGATTTCAGTACTTCCTGTATAGCAATTAAATAACACAGTCAACAGTCGTGACTCATTAGCATCTTTTGGAATTGGTCATTACTTCCTCATTGTCGCCCAGAATGATGATTTAAAAATTATAATTTCACAGAAACGTGCAGCATCGATTTATGAAACAAAACATCTGATCAGTTGCAATCTTTTGACTTAGTCAAGAGCCGGGCCTCAATTGAAAAAAGAATATCAATAGTCTCGTAAACAATAAGAACAGGATCACAGCAGGTCTTTGTTCTTACCCCCCCCCCCCCCCCCATCTTTTACCCCCAGCGACCCTTGAAAGCCGACTATGAATATTCCATCAGCCGGCAGGGCCTCTGCTCGCCCTCTTCATTTTGTGATTCGGTCTGAAAGAGGCTTACATAAAAGTCCATAGTTATGTATATGAATGCAATGATAGCGTAAGTGTGTTGCTGAGATAAAAGTCCATATTTATGGACATGAACCTAATCATAGTGTAATTCCCAGAGAGAGCAGAGCAGGAAACATTGAAAATGAGTGTGAAAACGTAGCACAGACATTGGAGGGAAATGGAATAGGTTTTGCATAAATTAGCACTATGTGAATTATGTCAGCACTGTTTCTAAGCAGGACACTTCCTCAGTGTGTGTGTGTGTGTGTGTGTGTGTGTGTATCTGGTCTAATATACTGCCTACCGGTGAAGAGCCTGCAGAGTGAGATAAATGACCTCATATTCTCATGTCTGAGCCCGGCTCTCTGGTGCTCTCCGTGGGAACTACAGCATCATGTAGCCGCAGAGTTATTAATGCAACTTCAGAGCACAACATTAACTGTAAAGTGTATTCTAAATGACCTTAAGCTTGTTTCGGGGTAAAAGTTATTACATTTTTCCAGGGATAAAAGATAGGTTGTAGCATCACAACAAGCTTAACAAGCAGCCTGTCGGCGGGTTAGTCGTCACAAACTTTGTTCAAACACACAGAACTTCATTTCTAGTGGAGGAGCCCAACAGTCATTAGCAATACGAGTCCTGCAGGAATCCTAAAACCCGAAAATGAGTCAGCATGTTTGCACTTCCTGTTCACTCATCTCGAAGTCAATGTGTTTTTGGTTAGATGTCTGATTTAAGCTCTGCGGTTAACACAAGCTGAACAGATTTGAACATTTTGTTCTCTGATATGACATAGGTCAGTAAACACCCTTCTGTTGAGTTAAGAAGCTTTTACGTGTCTTTAAAAAGAGAGGAAATGAGACGACTAAAGTTCCTCACTAGAACACTAGTCCTCCTTTAGCTTAGTGGAGGAGACGTGAAGTCACGTGACCGTGGTGGAGTTCCTTTATCGACTAACGTTAGCTTTATACTTCTGCTGATTCTATTCTAAAATCATCAAAAAGTGGTGTTCATTTGTGAAGATTATCTTGATAAACAAACACTCTAATTATCATAAATGTTTGTTTGCCACAGAGATTATCTTCTGCAATAATCCCGTTGGCTTTTTGTCGAGGGAAGCAGTGTCAAGTTTCACTTTCTGTACAGTTTCCCGTCGGAAAGGTCTGTGTGACAGCAAGATAAAGTAGTGAATATGTTCTAAATATAGAGCACACTTAAACAGATATGGATATGGAAGTTTTGGAGCAGCAAACTGCCGGTAACACTGTGACTATGGATAACATCCGAACTATCCCTTTACCACCATCGGTCAAGGAAACAGACAATGCAGCTGATGAGCAGTAAACTCAGCGGAGACAGGAAACGCACGTTTTTCGTGGTATTTCAAATCCAATCTTACTTTGAAGGCCAGTTTGAAAAACACTTAAATCGAGCAGCTCTTCATTCATAGAGCTGAAAAGCCAGAGCTTTCACCAAATACCAAAATAAATTAAAAATCCAGCCTCTTTGCTTTGGCAGAATCCTTTTCACCCTTTTTCTGAAAGAAAGCGACACATCTGATAGATTGGTATTATGGTCTGTCCTTTGTTCGGTTGATTGGCTTCAATCTTTTTGGGAATGTTTCAGTGCATTATTATGTCAGAGCTGCCTCTAAAAGGACCTTTTTAATGAAAGAAGATGAATACAGTGATGTTTAGTAAAACATGTTGTTACATCATGTTGCTCTCAACAAGTTGGCAGCTCTAATTGTGTCAAAGAGGACGTTCAGATTCAGGGAGGGAATCAACAGAGAGTGCTCGTCCAGACTAGAAGCGTCGCAATACACCGGTATTATTTACTGTTATATTTAAAGCTACGATGACATTGTAATGATGGCAGACTTTAGGTTTTGTGTATTATATTTACACACTTGACAGAATTTAATGTGTAATTTGCAGAAAGAAATGCAAAGTGTGCCACTTTCTAAACCCAATAATCGGCTGCTTTTCTTGACTTTGTGATGCTGAGGCAACACTTTGCAAATGCTTCCTTTTTGAATAAGGGTTGAAAGGATTTTGGTCAAATTATCTCTCGTCTCTACTGTGCAATTTTGTTCTTTTAAATAAGATCCACATGGTTTCATGTACGTATTTGATTTTCCAGATTCAGCAGCAGTATCCACAATATCGAACAAGTCGCTCTAACGGCAGCCGTTTCAGCTGTGATTCATTTGCTTCTGCGAGTTCATTCATTCAATAGAGAGAGAAAAACGTCTTCTATTCAATCGAAGGTGCCAATGTTCTCAGTCTGATTGCGTTAATACACAACCCCCCCCCCCCCACAAACGCACCCTCTTCGCTCCTCAAGGTCAGCTGGAACAAAGCAGCTCCAAAGAACACTCGAATTAAACGAAACCAACACTTGCCGGCTGTGTCTCCGATTATGAAGCATCCATGATAACGAAGCCGAACACAACCTGCTGGAACATTCACGCGGTCTCCTGTAAAGTGTCCTGATACCATCAAACACAAATATGAGGTATAATGTATTGGACAGAGTCCTCGCTATAATCTAATACCTTTTCAAACTAAATCACACCGAAAGGCCATTTCGTCCTGAGAATAAGTTCACTGGCATACTCATAACCTCACTTCACAGCGCATCATGTTTCACTCAAAAAAATGCATCAGCAACACTCATCAGCAGATAACAAAGCACATTATACAACAGCTCCAAGCATGGAGGAGCTCGCTGGGATCCAATTTAAAAGTGCGGGACAAAGAATAAAAAACAAGATTAACGAGGTCGAAAATGCAGAAAATCAAGCCCAGACCCATGAGACACTGTGGAGCAGTACATCGGCTGTGTGATTGGTGATTAGCAGGTAGGCTACAGCCATGATTCACTCCCTTAAATTAGCTCCTTTGGACACGACGCCACAGGAACTGATGAGAAGGGAGGGGCTGAATGCTTAAAATGAAGCGGTGGGAATCAAGTGAAGTGAGGAGCGTTAAGATCAGGCTCTGAGTTCTTATTGTAGGCTGACCCCTCTTTAAGGCCACTGCATTGACTGACAGACGTTGGCTTGGAGCTGATTATCATCAGGCCTGTATGAGTGTGTGATTCAGAGATCTGAATGCCAACAGCATGAGTAAGTAGTCAGTCCTCTTTCATGGCCAGAAGTTATCAGCCCTCCATGTTTCTCTAAGAGACCAGCGTGGTGCTGCATTTCAGCACCACGTCGCTGTCCGCTCGTAATCCACTCCAGGCTTTCTTTGAGGACAGAAACAGGCCTCCTTCAAGCCTCACTGCAGTGTGGTTGTGATAAAAGCAGGACTTGAGATTTGCCACAGTGTAATCTGATATAGTTCCGAGACAGAAATTCTTTTTTTTATCATTATGGCTTTTAGCCATGTTAATGGATTGCTATGAAATTCTGCACAGAAATACCCAAAAACACCAAACTTTCACCGGGGATACTGCTATTGTGTCCCGCATTAAACCAGAAGTCCAAGTTGACTTATTTGCAGCATAACTTCCGTACTTCAGTAGTTATTTTAACCCAAATGTTATCTTATTTGTCCAAAAACTTTGGTACTTGAGTATTGTTGCTGCCGTAGTTATTTGAACCCAAACATTGACTTATTTGCCACTTATTTGAACTCAAACCACGATCTTTCCCTGAACCTAACCACGTAGTTTCCTGTGAAGACGGAGGTTTATTATGAAAAGACTGTATGGATGTAACGAGCGTTGTCATTGTCAACATGAGTTGCTGGACATTCGTAGGAGAACGCACAAAAAATGAGCAATATCTTTTGTTAAGCTATAATACGAACCGTTGTATGAGGAGACAATCCCTTAACTGTCCCTGTAGCGCCACCGTGAGGTTGACATGTTTGGTTTTAAGGGAAATGCCTTGACAACTTTTGGATAGACTGCCATGAAATTTGGCAGAGATTTCACATGCCCCCTCATACTATTTTTGGTATTATCACATTGATATTATAATTTCCGAGGGTGACACACAGCGTAAATTAAGCTGTGATGCCTGTATAGAGTCTTTTATAAATAATAATTTAAAACGCTATCATGCAGATGTCCAGTAGTTGAATCCACATGCAAGTTTCCTATTATAGGAGCAAGCATTGCATCTCTTGCTGCTCTTGCATTCGTCTAAAGCCTGTTGTGAAGACAGTGTTTGTATTTCCAGGACAGACGGGTCCAACAGCCCACGAGCACCTTTACCTTCATTTTTTGTTTTGTTTTAAATAAATATAGATACAGTTTCAGAATAAAAAACAACCACTGGCCTTAACGTTCCTAAACATTCTCACAGGGTCTGAAATGATAATCCGAGGGAGTTCAGCTGTGATGTCTTTATAAAGGCTGAGAGCTGTTAACTCTACCGTACAAAATAATCTCAGACATCATCATTCAGATATTCAGGACATCTACATTTGCATGCAAGCTTTTTTAGCATAAGGAGAAAAGATGAGCGGTGTATGAGTCTGTATTTAGTGTGTTAACAGTGGTTGTATTTCCAAGACAAAATGTTCCAACAGCCCTGTGAGCACCTCCTTTCCTTTTCCTCTGCTAACCTATTGTTTCACAGGAGAAATTAGATAACAACCAAGTTTCGCTGAAGAATAAATAGGCTGAAGAATAAATAGGCTATATATATATATATATATATATATATACATATTTATATAATTGCAGTGTGGACATAACCTGATTCGTTTTTGGCTATACGATACATTTTATTCAGCGTGTCTCTCCAGTTTCTTCTTTTTCTCACATGATAACATGCATTGATTAAAAAACAAGGCCAGAGAACAACCAGCCGGCAGATGTGGGCTCCTTCTCGCTGACCGCCTTCCACCAGCTCTGAGCTGAAGTTGAAGGCTGCCCGCGGCCGTGGCATCATCGCTCTGTGTGCGTGTGTGCGTGCGTGTGCGTGTGCGTGTGATGCTGATGTTGCCAAAGCGCCAAAGCGGCTCCTTTGAGGAGATGTACGCATCAGCTGTGGCCGCTGAAAAAATATTACGCGTGCGATAAATAAACACAGCAAGATGATTTTTTATTATTTCATCTTTTACATCCCTCGTGTCAAAACGAGGCTGCCGGGTGGCGATGGCTAAACCCTGGCTGTGACATCAGTCTGCTCTGTTGTCTCCAGCACGCATTGTGTCCGTCACATGAAAGACACTGCACGGGAGGTTGTGTACAAAGAGGGATAACTCACGCGCTCCCGTTGATCGATCCGTAAATGCCATCGCTCGGGAGTGTAGGAGGCTGGGGAAGAGCAACACCCCCCTCCCCCCCTCCAAAAAGAAAAAGCGCACTGTTTCCCGGCGTGTCCGGTGCTCGGTAAAAAAAGAGGAAGCAGCCTGCTGATCCGGTACCTGCGCTCCTGTGGTGGAGACTAGCGCGCCTTCCGTAGCTGCTACCGTGCAGGACTGAGCATCTCACACCGCACACCGTGGAGCCCTCACTAGTGTGGGATGATGATGTCGCGGGAATACGAGCGTCAGTTTTTAACGAGAACATCTATGTCTCCTGCTTGACTCACCCCGCATGTGAAGAGGCAGAGCCAATGGCAACGGGAAAAAACTCCTGTATGTGGTATTCTGAGATTAGATATGTGCCCCCCTGAAAATTCAGATTATAGGAGCCAAGCCCCAGAGAGTCCTCACACGGCTAACAGGAGAGGGAACAAGGATGCATGGCACAGGCGAAACGCAGACAGTCCAACAGCTTACATTTAAAGCCGCATGGCTCCACCAGTGGCCGTATCCTCCATACATGAACACTTCACACCTTCTGTTTTACAGACTGTGAGGAAAAAAGTGTCTGTAGTGTCTGAAATTGGCAAACCGCATGAAGTGTGAGGGAGACACCGTTTAAAATGGTCTGTGCTGGACTCCTGTCTCTTTCGTCCTTGACCCTAATGTGGGTTAATGCCCCACTTCTGTGGTGCACAGAGCCACGTGCCACTGATGAGATACTGTTCACTGATATGCCTTCATTAGATATTTAATTAACTCGATTTGATTTGGTTCTGATGCTCACACTTTCACCTTTACTTTGTAACTTTGTGAGGGATATGACTGATCTTTTTTTCAAACATTGAAAACGATGTGTAACATGCTGTGTGTCCCAGCTGGATGATGTCTTTGTTTTTTATATTTGTCTCTAATGAATTATAACCATAATTTGCATGCGTTAACATGACCTTATAGCTCTTTATAATTATAGTAAGGCACTCAAAATATGCATTATGCTTTATAACAATAGTTTTTTTGCAAGGATCATAGTGTATTGTAATTGTAGTTGTAATACATTATAATCTTTTGATAATGCATTGTAATCACTATTATAATTCTGAGTTACTTTAAGTGGTCATAGTTTGCTTAAAGTGAAGCAAAAATTAATTTGACAACGTTTTTGTGTGCATAGATTTTGTGTTTATGCATAGATTTAATTATATTTGTTCACTTTAAATGCACGCATGCATTGGGTGTCGACATACTTTTGGCCATATCATGTAAATATCTGTTATTGTTATACTTTGTGACCCAGCTGAGCAGTTGCCCTGAATACACACATACAGCATACAAGTACACTTACAGTTTACAGTCCTCTGCAGTCTGGACATCTTGCGTCATAATGCAGTGACCCCTGAGCCTTTCGTTCCACATATTGCTCTTCCCCATACGACCTTTATTCTCACAGCTTAGATGCATGAAAGATTATTTCAACCAAGATGAACTAAACCAGAGCCTGACGAACAAGGGGATATTATGAGTTATGTTATAACTTATCATATGCACGGTGTTGCTCAGCTCCTATAATCTCACAGGAGATATAAGCTGCACAGGACTTTACTGAATGAAGTGAATCATGTGATGCTCTTCAGGAATGTGCAGCTCCATGAAGCTGCCTCTGAAAGAAACTCAGTTTTTACTGAAATCAGGAACAAAAGTTTCCTTGATGGATACCCAGGCTTCACCTTGGGGAGATGGTTCTTATCACACCATTTCACAACTCTTCTCTTACGCTGATAGCTGCGTCGTCATCTGAGAGTCTGATGATGACACAGTGATCAGGTTTCATGCTTCTGCAGGCCTGTATGAGACTCCAACAGGACAGGAGAGCAAACACTGACAGCTACATGCTAGAGAGAAGGATAAGAAGTATACCAATATTCTATTTGATATTGCATTATATTATTTATATCACAATATAACAGTATTTTGTTTATACTATAAGACATTATCATTATTACATTATATGCTACATCATAGTATTCTCTTCTACTTCGATCACTTATTTTAGTTAAGTTTAGTCTGTTGTGTTTTCTCACCTTTCAGTCTGTCTCAGCTGTAACAGCAGATCAATAAAGCTTTATCTCAGAACAACATACTGACCAATACAATTACCTGACAGGGATAAATGTTCCCAGGCACTGTACCTTATTATGTTTATGTGTATATGTACTTATGTTAACTGGGCAAAATGTTGTACCAACGTTAACACCTCGTCCACATGTCAATAAAGTGATTGTTAAAAGGCCTCTTTATGTTCAGCTGGAGGCTAAAAGGGGAAAAACAGTTCAATGTTATTGATGCAACACTGCTGTTTTTATCTAACTACCAATGCCGTCGTATTTATTAATGAAATTAAACATAAATAAATAGATTCTTGTCTGTATTGAAATATGTTTGTTTGTCAAAGCATCAAGACGTGAATTTGCACTGATTGGGAAATGCTTTTTAAACTATGGAATTGTTCATATGGCTTTTGTTTCTTCCTGAGACGTCTTACGGCGTTAAACAGAGAAGATGAGCGCAAGAAACGAAGCTTCCAGATCAACTTCAGGGATATTATAGTGATCTGCTTCCATCATTTGTATCCTGGGGCCATACGCCATCACACAAATAACATGCCTATAGGTGTTTCTTATATAACGTACCCTCATTTTCATGTTGTGATGAATCTACTGATTCATTCATTTTATTTCATTTTATTGCCGTTTATTCATTCTCTCTCACAGCGGATTGAAGCCAATCCAGCACACAGAGGGCAGAAAGACAACTGTTGACACGACGCCATTCATCCTCTATGGAACATTTTTGATGTCTACTTTAAAAGAAATTTAGCAAAGAAGCAGCCCATCAGTAAAGGAATAATAATCATTCTACAAGTCTTCTTTAAGAAAAATTCCCAAACAAAAAACATTTCAATTGGTGTTTCTGGGTCAAAGGTTATGAGAGGTTATATTTAAGTCATTTATTATTCATGTCACTGACTTGTTAAAACATGGTAGGCTGCATGCTACAGTTCGATGCCACATCTGCAGGAGTATCTTAAATTCAAATAAACAATCGTATTATTTTCAGGTCCTCAATGTTTTATTACAGTATGGACGTTTTGTTCCACTGGAAATCAAATCTAAAAGATAATGTAAGTCGATACAAAACTGTACGATAAATATCAGAAGCATGCCCTCTGTTACACGCTTCACACATGTACGGTTCATCTACCTCTCCAATAACCAGCAACTGACGCGTGTTCTTTCAGATGTTCTTTCACCTTTGATTCATTATTCATCCTGATGTCAAATCATTCACGTCTCTCTTTTGACGTTCTCTTAATGTTGTTTTGAAGGAGGCGGATTGAAGGCATCTTTGGCAAAAGGAAGAGCTGAATATGCGTCATGTGTCCAGTGTGTCGTTGGGTTTTGTCAAAAGAAGCTCTTTGGTTCAGTTTAGGGAACGATTGTGATTTTTGGTTAATAAAGCCAACATACAGTACCGTCTGTCATGTTTCTAGTCAGTGTTTACTTTTATCAATATTTAACCAAGAAGATCATCTTTCCCAACATTTACTAAGCGCCTTAACATCAACTTAAAACAGTTCAATCATGTTTTGTGAAACGTCGTTAGGTTTTGTGAAATGTGTGTTCTGAAATGTTATTGGGTTGTATTAAATGTCGTGTTTTGTGAAATTGTCTGCCAACCAACAACACAACACATTTGTTGAAATGTAGTTCTCTGCTCTGCGACCTTTGAAAGATTGTTAAATCCAGCCTTTACTTTACTTTTCTTTATTTCATCGTTCTCAGTCAGCAGTTCCTTTCAAAATGATTACAATGACCCTCTGAAAGCTTAATTCATATGCTTGATTAGAGGAACGTCTTCTCTAATTCACATTGATGCAGCGCTGCCATTATCAGTTGTTTCATGAATAGGAACTAAACACGCTGTGAATGTTGTAATGATTACGCCGACCAGACAAATTAAGGATTGGATGTGATTCAACCTTTAATCAGAGGAAATCTTTTGTTATGAAGGAATCGTGGTATTTCAAAGTTTCTAACTGAAGTGACACCGGTTCTGCCTCGTGGGCCATCAACGGCTCCATCCGGCCTGCAGCCAGAGGAAATTTCCACTGGAGCTGTTGTTGTCCAGTCGCAGACTCTTCAACCGGCACGGCACCGACCGAATGCCCAAACATTCTCGCCTGATATGCCCGGCTGTTTGTTGACAGAGAGGAATAGCAGCTGACTGCTGGCAGGAATGTAGGCTGATGGAGAGCGGAAAAGTACCGGGTGCAGCCTAACAACTACCCCCCCCCCCCGACCAGTTAAGCACTCCCCTCTAGATGTGTCTCCAGGGCCAGTTTTGAACAAGGGCAGCCGGCAGCTTCAGGCTCCAACTGAATCAAATCAGACTTATAGGCTGGAAAGAGTTCAGATCTGTCGTTGGGTTCATAAAAAAAAAGTATGTGCTGCCACTCTTAGCGGCAATTAAAGCCATAATGACGAGAAAAAACCTACCCAGTGGTTTCAGCAAAATGTGCTTTAAGTATCAAAAGCAAAATTGCTCATTATGGAACCCTGGAAACAGACCCTTGTGACTTTTATCTGAATTTATCAATCAGCGCTTCTCTCTCCCGGTACTTGACACTCTAACAGTGCTCTCTTTTCCCCACATTTAAAATCTGTATTCCTCAATGGATCCAATTTAATGGATGTAACTGATATTGATATTGAAGAAATTAATTAATGTGGATCTGTCACCTTAACTGATTTTGTTTCTATAAGATTGTCATTGTTGGTACTGGTGCATTTGTGTGTACGTAGTGTTTTGATGTTGTTGTTTGTCGAGGTGGAACTAGCTTTTAGTTGAATCTATAATGATGCGTCATATTTTAAGGGCTCATCAAATGTTTTAAGTTTTTAATCTGCAAAGTAACTTTTATCTATAGCTGTCCAATAATTGAATAAGGATGAATACGGATATTAAAAAACATAATTGTTTGAAATGCAGCCATTACAACTCCTTCTAATTAGTGACAAAGATGGCCCACTTAGCAAATATGAAATGAACTTGCCTAAAAAAGCCACGTTTCTTTTTTACATTACTCGATATCCCTGTTTGTCGAACTCAAATGAATCTCCACAGGTAATGTATCTACTGCTGACTAAGGCCTTTTCCTTCCCTCTCTCTAGTTGACGGACACATTTTGGCCGTCCGTGCTCTCTTTCAAGGGACACATCTGCCTGAAGGACGACGATATTTTGCTGTGACTGGCAGATTTAAAAGTGCTACGTGACAAGTGACATGTTCCGCTGCGAACTCTAAGGTGTTTAAATCCGGACATTACTGCAAACAAAACATAAAGAATAAAAAACACCTGGAGGCAGAAGATGCTGATATATGAAAACACCCTGAAACAGTTGTAGCTGATATAGTAGAACAACTACTAGGAAGCCAAACAGCTGACATTTAAAGAGAATATGACTAATACCTGTTTGGATATTATCTAGCAGGGATCAGCATTATTATCTGCTGTGAGCGGAGCTGAAATGATCCGTGTTATTCCATAATATTACTTTCAGGTTGTTATTGCCTCCCACATGCGAGTACAAGTGTTGTATGTTTTGATGGAGAGGCGGGACAGACTGGCTTTATAGAGGACAATCCAGACTGTAACTTATGTAATGGGAGATTTGATCAGGACACTGTGCTCCCTGACAAAGGCATTCCTGTTCAAAACCAGCCGACCGCTTCACGGAGGGTGAACTTCTGCCCAGCAGGAGAGGAGGACGCAAACAAGGAGCAGAGGGCGTCCGACTGCGTGGTCGTCACATTGACGATGGAGGTGGAAGGAATTCCCCTGAACTTCAAGCTGCAGCACCTCCTTAGCTTCTGTTTGTGAAAAGTGACTCCTGATCACCACTTTATTGAATTGGCCTCTTGTGTGTTGCTTTCATAAATTCAATAATATAATAATAATAATAATAGTAAAACAGGTAAAGCAGTCTGTTTGACCCACATAAAACCGGGTCGTAACCATGTCGGATCGTGTATGGTTCAAAGTAGACTCTGTAATCACACTTTTATACAAGTTTCCATTGGTCCAATTAAATAAATCATAAAGCTGCAGACATTTTAGACAATTCAGTGCTTCCGACTTTGCTTCTTGGGGACAAGAAAGTAAGTGAATTATTTTATATGCATATAAAGTGACAGATAGTTAAATCATAACCCTAAACCAGAATATTCACTGCTGTCATTATAGGTTATAATTGAACAGGTTTTAATGCAAACATTTAATGTTATAGACATCATACATACATAGTCCGTGTATGTCCATTCAGTATTCATTTCTTTGCACTTTGCATTTGTATTGTTTACAACTTACAAACCATTTAACTTTACTTTGTATGTTATATTTCATTGGTGCATCTTTATTTGTATTTATCTAATCTTGATACAAACAACTTTCTTTTTCACTACTTGTGTTCATAACAGTTCTATTCTTTACCTTTATTTATCCAGCTTCTTTGTCGTTGTTCCTATAGCTGTTATTTATATTTCTGTGTAAGTAATTTAATGCTGTGTGTATAATTACACAATGAGAATTTATGCCGTAGTGTCCCCCTTTTTCTCTTTCTTTATATATTTTTTAATGATTTTATTTCTGTCTATCTTTCCTTATGTTCTGCGTTAGTTTGAATGTATGCATTTTGCTGTCTCTTATTGACAATTTGTGAATTGCACTGAAATAAAGAAATACTTCCCTGTCCTCCACAGAGCTCTGATGAACACCTCTGGGATGAACCGGACCGCTGACTGTGAGCCACGTTCCGCTCAGTCACGTGGTTGTTTGTTCGACGACTGATTAGTTAATCACCTATTTATGTCATCGAAGGAGAAGCTGCCTCTGTGAGCATCGACCCTTCACTAGCCCCGCCCTCCAGGGACTTCCCATTGGCCAGCCCGGAACGTAAATAAAAAAATCCCGGCCTCCCTATTGGCTGAAGCTGTTCCTCGGTCGCCTCTCTCGTCCGGCTGTCAGTTTCGGGGATTCCTAGCTTAGCATCGGACCTTTGTGTACACAGGACCCCTCCACAGCTGCAGAAATGAAGTTCGTTAGGTTCATCATGAAAAACGCCGCTTTGGCCAGCGTGCCCAAACACATCGAGCATTTCTCCAAATTCTCCCCCTCACCGCTCTCCATGAAGCAGTTCCTCGATTTCGGTGAGTATTGATCCGCGATCGGAGCGATGTGCACACGCGATTCTCCAACGGTGCATGTTAGTGGAGTCACCGTCTGCTCTGCAGAGGGTCTGAAGCAGCATAGTGCTCACGGTGCAGTGTTGCATCATATCTCTGCACAGTTTGGGCCCTGTGACAAAAACAGTTGCTCCTTCTAATGATCAGCATACTGATAGTTTGTTTAATAAAGTCTCTCAGCAGATTGTAAATGAACTATCGTGCAAATTGTGCAGAGGAATCCAGTATTATTTGCCGAGCAAAATGCTTATATCCAGTATTTAATAATAATAATTTGTATTATTATTATGGTTGTTTTCATTATCTATAAGTATTTTTTTTTTTAATTAATCAAATAGTCGTGTGATTGAAATGTCAGATAATATTTAAAATGCATATATATTTCAGTACCCAAATTCACAATCACAAAATCAAGAGTGCTCCATGTTTTAATATCGATGAAGTTGGGAGCAACTTATTATCACATTCACCGTTTTCTTTTCCAATTTTTCTTCGTCAATGTAAAAGATACTTTTTGGAGTGTCCAAGTTGGTTGGAGACTCTGAAAAGTATTTCTAAAAATCCAAATATGTTAAATTTACTATAATTTAAGTTGTAGAAAAAGCAGAAAATCTTCACATTTTAGACATTTTCCATGTTAAATGATGATCAGCTGATCAATATGTGGCCTCAGCTCTGCTTCTTGTTTTTCTCTCTGTGCTGACTCAGGTTCCATCAACGCCTGTGAGAAGACGTCCTTTGTCTTCCTGAGACAGGAGCTGCCAGTGAGACTCTCCAACATTATGAAGGAAATCAACCTGCTGCCCAACAGACTGCTCACCACCCCGTCTGTGCAGATGGTGCAGAGCTGGTACGTGAACCGGGGCGGTGGGTTTCTGTGTTGTTGTGATGTGAAGTTACACGACGTCTCCACTGTGGCACATTGTGCCAAAACAAAAGAGCAGACTGAGTCTCTCTCAGTAACTCATTAAAATGTGTTTGAAACCAGATTCCCCCCTGACGAGTGAGACGTTTACAGACACAGCTGTTGACTCTCTTTATGGTCATGTAGTAGGAGGGTTGGCCAAGTTGAACTGTTTCCAACTCACCCTGTGAATGGGAAAGGTGCTCAGCTGTGAACTTTACCCTAGTTTCTCTTCTGTCACGTGACCTTGTTTTCAGGAGCTGCTTTGCTTTGTGACGAATGAACTACAGCAAATACCCCTGCAATTATTTGAAAAACGCATGTTTTAAACCAGGAACTTTCACAAGTAAACCTCCTGCAGGACTCAGTCAACTGTTTGTCTTGCATTTTACTACAAATGTGTTTGTTTTTTTTATATCAGGTACATCCAGAGTTTAATGGAGATCCTTGAATTCCTCGACAAGAATCCTGATAACTTCAAAGTCCTGGGAGAGTGAGTTCCTCATTTTGTTCGACAATCTCACATTTGTTTATTAACGGCTCACCCTTTATATTTAAAGCTTCTGTGAGGAACTTTTAACTGGTTATGAAACAGTCCGTTTAATACTGATGCCTCGATGTGACCTATAAAACTAAGGCATGGGAGAACCAGGTCCAGGACTGAGAGGTGCAGACTGTCAGACCCTAAAGGGACTCTGGTGCTCGGATACACTACCACTTTTGTCCACAGGGGCCGCCAAAATCAACACAAAATGAAAGTTCCTCTAAGTAGCTTTAAATGAAGCCTGAAGTTGCTGTTTTTCATGTCACATTATTGGGAAAATACTATTTTAATGCTTTGTAATGCTTATTCATTTGCTTACTGTCCTCCTGCTTTCCCCAGGTTTGTTGACGCCTTAGTGACCATCAGAAACCGGCACAACGATGTCGTGCCGACTATGGCCCAGGGTATCATCGAATACAAAGAGACCTTCCCCCAGGACCCAGTAACCAACCAGAACATCCAGTACTTCCTGGACCGCTTCTACATGAGCCGCATCTCCATTCGCATGCTCATCAACCAGCACAGTGAGGAACATTCCATCATTTACATTTCTTTGGATTGCCGGTATGCGATCAAATATGAGCTCTAAAAACGTTCCAAACACGTAACGCCTCTATCTGGTTTAGTCAAAAGTTAGTTTTTACTCTTCTTTGTTGTGTCTGTAATGAATATTTTCACACCAGGCTGTGTGACATTATTATCTTACTCCCTCTGCTCGCTGTCACTCTCTCGACACCCAGAGGGAAAAACGCGTCTCTCCACTCTGGAATAATCTTTAAAAAAAACAAAAGTGTCGTCTCACAAACTTTTTTAAATTTATTGTCACATCCATTATAGATTTTCAGGAGGGTTGTTTTTGTTCGCCTGGGGAACGGTTTGAGCCGAGTCAGGCTTCATCATATAGTTTATAGATAAACATGCAACATTTTTGTTTCTCCTTCTTTCTTTAGTCAACACTTTAGATGTCCCGTCCTCATGTCAAAGTGTCCTTGTGTAAGACACTAAACCCCAGATCTCAAATTTAATCCACCAAATGAATGTATTACAACATTTTAAAGGTACAGTGTGCATCATTTAAAGGGATCTATTGGCAGAAACGGACCGTAATATTAATAAGTATGTTTTCTTTAGTGTATAATTATCTGAATCGTTGTCTTTTCGATACCTTAGAATAAACCGTTTATACCTGCATACGGAGCAGGTCCTCTTCACAGAGACGGCCGCCATGTTTCTACAGGAGCCCAGAACGGACAAACCAAACACTGGCTCTAGAGAGGGACATTCGTGTTTTTCCGACACACTGGCCCTTTAACTGGCGAATATCTGATTTGGCTTAAACCACACACTTGATTGTCTTCTTCTTTCCTTTTACGCATTGATTCCAGTTTTTTTGATATCATAACTTAAGACTAAACTATTTGAACTGCTGATTTCCTGCTCTGTGATGACAACAACATGCTGTTCAGAGTCGTGTTTAGCATCGTGAGCTCGTAGAGTTCTCGTCATCGGTCATGTGGAACAAAGATTTTTGATGCTTATCGTGTTGATAAAGTGTAATCTACGACCGCAGCATGAAGGGGGAATCATCACGCCTTAAAGAATTTACAGTAGCAGCTGATATTTTTCTGACGCCGTGTTTTGGCTTCTATGTTTTCTATGTACTTGTTGTGTTATTCGTGTTACTGGTCTGGGTATCAACATACTTCAATACTTTCTGGGTACCAAAGTACCATAAGGTGGAACGCAAGATTGGCTTATTTTGTCATATAGAAAAATAGTTTTGTAGAATAAGCTGTACATTCTTCATAAAGAAAGCTTTTCCTGATGTTGTTGTTCACTGTCGATGATTACAGATGCCACACGTTGTGCTTTCTGTACTTAACTCGGTTCTTTTGTTCTCCGCAGCTCTTATTTTTGATGGAACCCTCAACCCGGTCCATCCAAACACCATTGGGAGCATTGACCCCCACTGTGAAATCGCAGATGTTGTCCAGGGTAAATATGAATTATGTTTGGAGATAAAAGCATTAGATGAGCTGTGTCAAATATAATCTGACTTCTAAAGAACAATAGCTTTGATGAGCTACAATGATGTCTTTCTCAGCTTTTCATTCTATTGATTACTACTTAAACATTAACGTTGAACAGGTTTTTTTGTATTGTGATCATATTTTCTGACTTTTATTCCTTTCTTTTATTGTTTTGGGTCAGATGCTTTCCACAGTGCCAAGATGCTGTGTGACCAGTACTACCTTCGCTCCCCTGATCTGATTCTCCAGGAGATGTGCAGTAAGCTTACATTCATTTAATCTGGCAGATTAAGTACAAACCCGATTTCACTCTTAATGCCGACACCCCAAAGGGCAAAAGTCCTCGTCGTTCATTCAAGAGATTTAAAAAAAGGACAAATGGAGCCGAGTCCTCTGTGTGTACACACAGAATGAGTGTTTGTATGTGAATTAGCGTTCAGCCAGATGGACCTGAGAGGCCTCTAATTATAGCATTGAAGCTCAAGTAAAAGGCTGACTGCATCAGACAATATTGACACGCAGACCCTCAGACAGTAAAACCAGAGCTTAGCAGAATAATTGCCACCGATAATGCATTTTAAATACAGCGGAATGAATTAAGAAGCCGTTTGTCTTTTGTGCAGGCAAGAAGAAGAAGAACCTTCCCATGAGCATCGTATACGTTCCCTCTCACCTCTATCACATGCTGTTTGAGCTCTTCAAGGTGCGACACATCCTGTTGATTTTAATTACAGACGAATGAATGATATTACAATGAAAAAAATACATTTAAAACTACTTTAAGATGTCTGTTATTATGCTATATGTTCCTTTTTTTTGTAGAATGCCATGAGGGCCACAATAGAGACTCACGACAACAGCAACACGCTCCCACCCATCCAAGTCATGGTGTCTCTGGGAGACGAGGACATGTCAATCAAGGTGGGTTGCACGTTCAAAGTACAGCTTCTTGAAATAGACAAATAAAACTTTGGGATATTTTGGTGAAAGCCTGAAGAACAAAGAGGGACTCCGTTCTCCCAGGAGTCACTTATTAATAGCGGGTGAATTGGAGTTTTTAAACTGTCTGTGGGCGTGTTTTTATGTTTGTAAGCTCTGTGTGAACCAGCAGGTTTTTAACAAATTGAATGAAGTCTGTAAAGATGTAAACATTTTCACTAAGTTAATATTTTACAGTGTTCAAATCAGTTTAGTATTAAATGAATTCATTTACCGGCCCTATTGCCTTTGCTTTCAAAGCTAAGGGAGTCACCTCTCTTTGTTGTTGCCACCAGAATCCTTCTCTAAACCCGTTATGCAACTACTTCACCCTCAGTTAATCACAGTGCCGATCGGAAAACAAAGCTACTGAGCTCTGAGAAGATTTACTGCGCGGGCGATCATAGCTCGTGTTAATGCCCATGTTGTTGCCAGGACGTGTTCCCGCTTGTTGTGACTCATTCATAAAGTCAGTGATGAACCACACAATAAGACGTATATCAAAATACTTGAAGCTGCACTTTTTTTCTTCGATGTACCTCCTCTACCAGTTGACCATTTGCACGTTTACCATGAAATATGTGCATTACATGGTGAGAGGGCCACTTAGCTTTCACCGTTGAGTTGAGGCCATGTGTTCAGGACAGGCGGCTCCACCTCTTTATGGCTCAGCGCTGTTCAAGGACCTCACGTCATTCTCTGTGTCGGCCCATCTCGCCTCTCTGTGACGGCCCGTCTCACCTCTCTGTTTCTGACCCCCCCCCATCTGCAGGTGAGCGACAAGGGTGGCGGTGTCCCCTTTCGGAGGATCGAGAACCTCTTCAGCTACATGTTCTCCACTGCTCCGGCTCCACAGATAGGAGAGCGCACTCGGCCTCCACTGGTACGTAGAGAATATATATATATATATATATATAATTTAGAGCTCACATTTTGCACCATATGGCATTTTTGTGTCATTTCAATATAGTCTCCAAGCATCAAAATGCTCATTCAGCCTTTTATTTAGACTCTTACTATTTAAAAATTGAAATCCTCATTGTTGAGGATCCACGTTACACAAAGCATTTTGAAACTTGTTCCATGGAGGAGCGCTGCTGCTCGCAGTGTGACTGAGAACAAAGCCTTCATAAACCCTTAATTCCCCCCCCCCCCCTCTCTGAACAGGCTGGCTTCGGCTACGGTCTGCCCATCTCCCGTCTCTACGCCCAATACTTCCGGGGGGACCTGCAGCTCTACTCCATGGAGGGCCACGGCACAGACGCCGTCATCTACCTGAAGGTGAGCCAGACGTGGTGATCGTGCACGAAACTGTGACGAGACGCCAGAGGAGTTTGAAAGTAGAGAGAAGGACTGCCTTGTGGCAACACCTCTGCAGACCTTTGAAGCAGGTATCGCAGGATATTTGTAATTACAAGTCGTCCCTCCTGTCCCCCCCAGGCGCTGTCCACAGACTCCATCGAGAGGCTGCCGGTGTACAACAAAACCGCTCTGAAGAACTACAAAGTGAGCCAAGAGGCCGACGACTGGTGCATACCCAGTAAAGAGCCTCTAGATCTGAGCATCTATAAGGTTCCCAAGTGAAAGTGGCCCGGTGCTTCGAGCCTACACACCACGAAGCCTTCACAGTTTCTGTCTTCATATTCCCATGTCGTCGTCTGTCAGGGCAGATGTGTGCACCGGACCTTTTGTTTCTAATGAGAGGTCATCTCCAGACTGAACTTATCTTTTTAGTCAGGTTTTAGCAATCTTCATGTTGCTTTTAGTCCCGGTTGTCCTTTCGGGTTCTTCATAGGAAAATAGAAAACAGCTACTAACCGATAGGACTTTGAGAGATGCTGCTCCAGTGTTGCATCGTGTGCAGGTAGAGACGGAGCAGGTTACAGGTTTGGTGTTTAGGCTAAAAAAAAAAAGTGTGAGTATGAGAGGACCGATGCAGAGGAGGGTTTATAATATTCCAGTTTTACGACACCACACATGCTGCAGATGTTTGAGCAGCCACTAATGGAGGTATTGAACCTCATCCTGTAAGGTCACCCAAGCCTTATAGTAGCAACTTCATTCAAAGGCTCATTTCATTGAAATACTGAAGTATCTGAGATAATACTCCTGTTGCACCGTGTTCATTTTGAGAGTACTGTAATACTGTTGGATCCGTAGATTTGAACAAATGTACGACTGTTACATTGATCTGTTGTTGTGCTTACTGTGTGGATATTCATCGGAGCTTTTGATATTTCCGACTCTAAATCACAGTATTCGCGTTGACTGATAAGATACGGCGTTATCTTAGCATCAGTTTTTTCTGGATCGGGATGAATGTAATCCACTCTTCTTCTATGCATTCATTTGCATTCATTACGGAGACTTAGAGTGGATTGATAGAGCACAGCTATAGGACCCATGTGCTCTGTGATATAGCAGGCTTTTAGAGCCAGACACCAGAGGATCTGCCACACTTTTGTTTGTGAGGTTTAAGCCGAGTTCAATAGAGGCCAGTGTTATTAAAACCCC
Source organism: Anarrhichthys ocellatus (assembly GCF_004355925.1). NCBI lineage: Eukaryota > Metazoa > Chordata > Actinopteri > Perciformes > Anarhichadidae > Anarrhichthys > Anarrhichthys ocellatus. The sequence continues at coordinate 2,231,742 of NW_022280034.1, read as the reverse complement.
AGGAGGCAGTGTATGCCATGTTTGAGTTCTCTGTGATCCAATGAAGCGAGTCCAGTCTCAGAATGTCTTTTTACACTGTGCCATACGAGGAGAAAGATGTTCCCGGGTCCATATGTGTGGAAAATGCACAGATTTCTTTTGTATTAAATTAATCTTAAATCATACAGTAAGTTAAAGGTTATTTTTATAGCTACATGACTGAAAAGATTGTATATAGTGTGAATACAGTCCACATAATAAAGAACAACTTAAGTAATAAATGCTTCTCTTGTGCTGTTTTATCCTGGTGTGTGTGTGTGAGTGAGTGGACGACAGTTTATTAGGTGGGAACAGCCGATTGATTATATCGACCAGTGGAGGATCCCCGCGGTGTTGTCTTTTCTGTGTGGGACGAGAAGAGGGAAACTAAAGGTGGTTTGTTTTTACCTCTGTGTCACTGGATCTGTTCTGGATCGGGTGGTGAGATCAAGTTCAGCAACTCTACCCTGCAGCCATTCCAGCTCCAGACCCTCGGGCACAAAAAAAATGGATCTTACCACCACGGAAAGATTTATGTCGGTAAGTTTCCAGCCCCGCTGGTGCTCCTCTGCCTGTGGGGACGAAGAGTGACGAGCTGGATCACACTTCTAAAAGCCAGGCCCAGAGCCCAGTAAGACAGAGGTCATGATGGGGAAACGGACGGGTCACGGTCCTCTGCTTGTTTGGGAATGTGAGCCTAAAGGGAGTTCTAATAATAGATCATGAGCTTCTTTGCACTGAAAATATATGGAGGTTAGTGTGTCATGCGTTAGTCATGGCAGGAGTGAAAAATAACTGCACGTTTATGTTTTTAGAAGAAGAGAAAGGAAAAGAAAAAAACAGGAGGCACTTTTTTGTCTTAGGTCAACTGGCTTTAATATTTATATTCATAACAATTTACAAGTAGTTTTGACGAAGCAGTCTGACACATTTTATGGGGATGCCTTTTTTTGTTGATGAATGGAAGATCCTGCAGGGGACAGATGTCAAGAGAGGCTCATTTTACAGGCCGACTGGCCAACAACAGCAGCAGCAGCAGCAGCAGCTGATCTATATGCGGCCAGAGCACCAGGATGTTTACCTCCAGGCCACAAACCGCTCCACGGAGTGGAAAGAATCCAACAGCGCCCTTCTCCTTATCTCATTCAAACAACAGGCTGACAGACTGCATAGCAACAGGGACCGTTGCAGTACAGCGACAGGAACATCCTGTCCAATATCTGCACGGTCGTGTGTAACTACTGTAAAACATGAGGGGAGCAATACATTAATGAATATGTCTCTTATGTAAGGTTGTATTTTAAAGAGTGATTTACTCTGCACTTGTCATGTGGAGAACAGTCTGTTCAGCACGAGTTGCAGCCTTTATTAATAATAAATACAAAACCAAGCTCAGAAATCACAACTATAAAACTCCACCTACATTAAGTTAACAAACGCACAAACCCTGTTAATAAGAAAAGTAAGAATTAACCAGAATGAATAACTCTGAACATTTTTGGCTTTTTTTAAATTTCAATAGTTTGTTGTTCTCATTACAGTCAACTTCTCTGCTGTAATTCATGCAGTAAAATCAGGCATTTGTACATTCCTCACAACAATGCTGCTGTTCCTGCAGTGATCTAATGATTAGTGATTATACAATAAGTAAGTGAGAAACCATCTTACATAACCGTTGAGCCCCTGTTGTTGTCCCCAGATGGTTGTCTTAGCTGAGGCGGCGTTTGTAACTTCTTCATCTTGTGCAGTTGGCGGCGAGTCTGTGAGTTCGAGCTTTGCTCTCCGATGTTACGAAGCCTGAAGGCAGACGGAGCTTAAGATTCATACATTATGCAACTAAAGTTTTGTTTTTTTTCCCTTTCCCCAGATGTTGCTCTGCACAGACAGAACTGTGCTGAGCTTTTGTCACACTGGGCCTATAAAGAGAATAGAACATTCATTATATTAAAGGCAATTACTTACAAAGCCGTGTGACAGACTCAAGTTCTGGTCGACACAGCTTTTTATTTCAGGCTGAGCTGAAGCTTTTTGTGCAAGTAAAACTCTATGTACAAGTGATTAGTCAATAGACAGAAAGTTAATCTTGGTTCATCAAACTTTCTCTGCCTCCAGCTTCTGAAATGTGTCTTTTCTTTGTGTCCAGAAGCTTAACATCTTTCAGCTTTTGGCCTTTCCATTTGAAGACTTAAAGAAATTGCCACTCTACTCAAATCTATGTTCCTCTGATATTTTGTAATTTTATAGACCAACGATTATAGATTAATAGAGAGAATAATTGTCAGATTAATCGATAATAGAAAAAGTTGTTAACTGCAGCCATAACGGATGGTATGAAAATTATTCTTTTTTATGAGGCACATCCGGCCTTCACACCCACATCACCTCCGACCAGAAATTCCAATTTTCCATTTAATTTATTCCTTCAACCTTTAAATTATATTTTCCCTTCATAATGGGTCTTAATGTTGTTTTAAAACATTTCGTATTTTAATTTAATCTTTTCAGCTTTTTTGTCCTAAAAACAGTCCAATTACATCATATTCTCATCCTTATGCCTTTCCAGAAATACAAAAGTCCTTCCTCTGTCTGCTCTGGACTCAACATGAGCTGCAACGTTTACATGTTAATCCTTAAATATTATAAATCTGCACCGTTTCAAATCTAAGCTAAAAGAAGAAAAGTGCTGACTCTGCTGCTTTGCAGGAGATGGAGAGTCTCAGGTGTGAACAAACAACACTTCAGCAGATCTGACTCAGGTCCTCTTCAGTCTGTCTCCATCAGCACATCAGCTATGAATGTCAAATGATATTCAATCACAGAAGCATTTACGCCGTCAGAAAAGAGTCCAGAGGGAAAAATGTTCTTTACGTAAAATAGAAGATTCTTTATGTGCTGCATCACTCTGTCCTCTGTGGACTTCATCCTGACTGCTATAAACTCAAACCTTATGGTTCAAATGATGACGAGCCAGATTGTTCTGTAATATACTTTAATGTGATGATGACAATTGTGGGTCTTTCTTTTCTTAAACTGTCATGGTCGTATGTCCATGATCTATCTATCCATCCATCCATCTGTCTATCCATCTATCTATCTATCTATCTATCTATCTATCTATCTATCTATCTATCTATCTATCTATCTATCTATCTATCTATCTATCTATCCATCTGTCTATCTATCTATCTATCTATCCATCCATCCATCCATCCATCTATCTATCTGTCCATCTATCTATCTATCTATCTATCTGTCCATCTATCTATCCATCTATCCATCCGTCCATCCGTCTCTCTACAGGTACCTCCCTGTGTTAACCACCAGGTGGCGCACTAACACCAGTGTGCTGTACCAGTGTCTGTTCTTGGTGTTCAGCTTCTCGTCCGGGAGCTTTTTCAGACAGGAGGCCTCATTCAGAGCCACCACAGACCGGAGGAACCGACTCAGACCTGATCGGTCGGTCGATAACGGTTCAAAGTCAGCAGGTTGAATGGAGAAAGCTGCACACTCTCAAACATGAACCATATTCCTCTCATTCATATCCAATTGACAATAATTGTGATGAGCAGTAATTCTTCCTTTTATGGTAACAGAGGGCATCACACAGTCGGTGCGTTTCCTCCCTGCGACTGTTTTACAACTTAGAGGAGGCCCCGTCATCACCGAACTATGTACCAGGAGCCGTGGAGCTGTGGTCTCCAGAACTATTTGACCAGTCCGACCAGCACCTCTCACCACCGCAGGGCGGGGGGCGGGGTTACGAAGAGGCGGCTTCAATCCGATTGGTGGAGGTGTCGGCCCGGGGGACGACAGGAGAGAGAAACTCCAGGAAAACGGACGGAGCTCTCGCGCACGATGTAACGGGAAGGTTACTTCTTTTTTTTGCGTAAAGAGGAAACTTTGGACGGACATGAGGATATTCTGGGATACTTCACGACTTCAAATATAGAAAAGCCGGACTCGTTTGGGGGGAATAGTTATTTCAGGATTTAAAGCCACACGGAATAAAAACAACCAAACATTTCGAGCGTCATCAAACTGAAATTCCAGTTTGGCGGATGAAAACGTGTCCACGGAGGAGAGGAGGCGTGCACAGGAGCCCGCCAGTGCTCACCTTTAGTCGACACTTCAGAGCAACTTGTTGTTAAAACTTAATTTTTTCCACGCGCTTAAAAACAACAACAACAAACAGGTATCGGCATGGCAGAGCACGAGAGCCTGGAGTATGGGAAAGCGGATTTCGTGCTTTTAGACAACGTGTCTATGGAGGAGTTCATGACGAACCTCAAACTCAGGTAAGCGGCCATTCACCTTTTTGTAAATCCACGCATGCTCCGCAGAATAACGAGAGAAAACACACACACACACACACACACACACACACACACTCTCTGTTCTATGCGAACATTGTGTCTTTTCGAGCATCACTTTATCTGGATATGTGTCCGGTTGTAACAGGTGCTACACGCGTGTTTTCACGCGCATTGTTGGACATCGATACGTGAATGAGCACAACTTGCGGAACAACCCAGCGGGACGTTGTCATTGTCCGCACCTGCAGCCACACCGCAGTACGGCTGCTGGAGCGATGCCACCGCATTCATGTGGTCACAGCTTTCGATCAAACCGGTATTTCAGTTTGGAAACATTCTGACTCCACCCAACCTGCACACACACACACACACACACACACACACGCACACGCACACACTCACTGTTCTGCAGGCCGGTTTCTATCAGCTGTGTAGTTAGTGGCTCTGTGTCAAGCATGTTGTTTTTTGTGAATGAACAGAGCAGTTGTGGTTCATACGTTCAGATCGGCCTCACCTCTGACTTCTGTGAGAGTGTCACTGATCCCTGACGTCATGGGGAGAGTGTGAGGTGGTGGTGGACAGTGATGGTGCAGTGGAGGGTTGTGTGGGTTTCTACTGGAGGAAACTCCTCTGCCTTCATACTGTGGTGGGTCTTTGACAGCACAGCAGATGATAGAGCAGTATCTGACTCTAGAACAAGTTGTGGTGTAATATTAACACGATTAAAGGTGAGATATTGTCCAAGTTTAACAGGAAAATGGTCTGAAATTGTCCCGTCAAAGCATTTGAGGACATGTGTGCATAGAAAATGAAAATGTGTCCCTGAATTATTTTCTAGAAGCCAAATACTTCTCAGGAGCTGAGCTGTTGTTGCTTTGATAGGAAACCGATAACAAGCTGTAAAAAACCCAGTAAAATACGACAAGCTATAAACATCATATAAAGGTACATACAATATTTAGGCCACATACATAGTGGTGTAAATCACAAGTTTCATTACGATACTGTAGGATAAATACCTGTGGGATAAATATTTGGAGGATGCATGTTTTCCCTTCTATGGCTAGAAGAGTGAGCTACAGGACCTCCTTTACACTAACGAGGGAATGTCCTCCACACCTTTTCTACCATTTTTTTCTACCTTTTCATCTGCTCGTTCTAATCGAGTGTGATGCATGCTGGTAGTTTCTTTGCCCTTGGTTCCTCCTGCCTCTAGAAACTTTGTGTTACTTTAATTTGGGTTAAGCACGTTTATCATGGTGTGTTTGAGGTTTAATTCATGCTTAGGAATGTAGAACATCTAGGTGAGGGCAGCCTGTGTGCACATTCTGTCTTTAACCGTAGAAATGTGAAGCTGAACATGTCAGGTTAAGAGAGTCCAGTGTGCATGTTTCCTGGAGGTTACGGCCGTTCTGGTCAGCTGTGTTTTTGTATCCGAACCTCTTGAATAGGATGAGTTTCGGTGGCGTGAACAGAAGCTCCAGCAGCCCGACAAGAAGTCCAGAGAGCAGCCAGACGGCACCAGCCCTCCTCTCCCTGTTTGTTTTCCCTCCAGCTAGCCGGTCCCGGAGGTGGCGTGTGCAGATTGTTATTTGTAGAGGGTGTGACTGGTCAGGAGCGCCTCCTTTTTCTTTTTTGCTCTTTTCCCCCTCTAGTCCGAGGGCGTGTGTGTGTGTTGCCGGGGTGGGAGTGGACCACTTGAAGGAGGGATCCAGAGGCCAAGAGGCCTCTAATGGTCTCCATTTGTCCTGGAACAGTTATCTCAAAGCCTGCAGGGCCAAAAGCACGTCTGCACATCTCTCCTGGGTGTATTTTACGCCACACTGCATTGTGGGAAATGGCTGCACACTAAAAGCTTGGTTTTAAAAATACTTAATAAAATGAATGTTTTTGACTTTTATTTACAAGTTGTGGAAGAGCAAATAAAGCACTCTGTGTGCTCCGTCACTGCAGGCCTCATTGAGCGACTCTCCCGCTGCTGAGTTTGACGAGCATTTCTTCTGGTGCCGTTAGGAGCCGGCCACGTTGAGTTGTGGTAGGCAGTAGAAGTGGCAGCATTTGGACCAGAGTGCTCTCTCTCACACTCTCTCACACTCTCACTCTCTCTCTGTCTCTCTGTCTCTCTGTCTCTCTCACTCTCGCACTCTCTCTTTCTCTCTATCTCTCACACTCTCACTCTCTCACTGTCTCTCTGTCTCTCTGTCTCTCACTCTCTTTCTCTCTCTTTCTCTCTATCTCTCTCTCTCTCACTCTCTCTGTCTCTCTGTCTCTCTCACTCTCACACTCTCACTCTCTCTCTGTCTCTCTGTCTCTCTCACTCTCGCACTCTCGCACTCTCTCTTTCTCTCTATCTCTCTCACTCTCTCACTCTCTCTGTCACTCTCTCTCTCACTCTCTCTGTCTCTCTCACTCTCACTCTCACACACTCTCACTCTCACACACTCTCACTCTCTCTGTCACTCTCTCTCTCTCTGTCTCTCTCACTCTCACACACTCTCTCTGTCTCTCTCACTCTCTTTCTCTCTCTCTCTCTCTCCCCCCCCCCCCAGACAGGGTTGTTCAAGTTGACATTAACTTGTGTTTTGACTCTGAGGTGGAGCTGCGTGGTCCGGTCCCAGAGAGCCTCCCAGTCCCAAAATAGAGCCCAGCAGAGCCCAGTCTCTGTTCTAGAGATGTCTGGAAGGATAAAAGTTCAAGCTAAATTCCTGTAGCGGCTTTTGGGAATTTGCTTGAATCGACCAGTCAGCATATAAGATTTCTTGGTCTGAACTAAAGATGACAGCGCGTTACGCACTGAAGGGAATTATGGGATCAGTATACACGTTTTAACGGTGACTGCTCTGATTCTCTAGATTGATTTTTAATTGACGCACACAGTGATGCTGCAAATCAGACAAAGCTGCACATTGGCATGAGACGATATGAACACTTCATGTTATGATTATCCTGGACAAAATAAATGTGATTCACGCATTATTATCACCGACATATTTTAAGAAACTCTTAAAATGGCTCTGAAACATTCTGACAATTCCCTTTCCCTCATATTCTGTTTAGAAACAAATATTTGCATCTTTTCTTTTGGTGAAAAACAAACCAACAAAGAAGGTAATCATGAATCATTTAGGTCCCCCTGCATAAATAAGGATGAATAAGAAAGATAGTGAGTCTGTTCTTTCTTCATTATTTCCTGTGCTTTTTTAAATCATGCTCTATTTATTATTATTGTGAGTGTTTTTATTGCAATCCATGATATCACGATGAATATATATCGTCCCATCATCACAGCGATTCAGTGTCTCTCTCTCCAGCAGGATGGATGCACGAGGGCTTCAGTTTAGATCTCCTAACACCCGTCTGAATGAATGTAACTACAGACAAAGTAGAGTTGACAGGAAGCTGTTCCACCCTGACGGTGGTGAGCGAGGGCTCAGTGTGCTGTGGTCTGATGGTACCGTGAGCCGGGCAGCTGAATGTCTTTATAAGGCGTTGTTTTGTCGGTCCCTTTGGAATTCAGGAAAAAAACATTCCTGCCATGTGTTTCCCCAAATAATTGCAGAAGGATTTCTTCAATTCTTCCACCAAATGAGTGTCTGATATTCCAGATAAACAATAAAAAAAACACGACTGAATGAAACTTGGTCGAGAAGAACTTGACAAAGAAGTCTGAGCTTCACAGGACGGGATGTTTGTTTTAATCATGTTGGAGTGCGTGACGGGTGGGGTTTATATCCCACAGCAAAACACAATGGCAGCACAAATATGTGCACTATTTGATAGTCAGCGTAGCACACAACACAGATGCCCAGATGTGGTATGCACCCCTGTCTGCTGCAAATATGTTCAACCAGAAGCTGATTTTAGCTCAGGACCGAACCCTCCTTCTGTTTTTATTATCGGGCCGGTGATAATCATTTTCAGGATATTATCACGGCTGAATACACGTAAATATATTCTGAGAGCTGCTGTTTGTTTCACTGTATGAGCCGCTCCGAGTGATTTGACCTCTGAACCCATCTATGGGGGAGTTCAAGAGGACTTTGAACAGGAAGTCTCCAATAATACGGAGCAGGCCGACCAGGCAGGAAAGCTGGCATTTCCCCTTCGCCTTCGCTCCTCACGTTTCATTGCTTCCTGCAGGTCCTCTTCATAGCCGAGCTGGGAATCCTGTGTGCAGAGTAGACGGGCACGTGTATTTCAGATCCAAAATGCTGAGCTAGCATTGATGCATGCTCTTAAGGGGTTTGCATAACTCACAATCAAAGCGTTTCGAAGCGAAAGTTCTCGCTCTTTTTCCTGGTGTTTCCTGGATTTGACCATGAAATTACATGCAAAGTATTCTCACCTGCTGTTTGAAAGAACAATGGTTCTCCTGTTATAACTGGTGGAGCGGAGTAGAAGAGGTGTGGTGCAGAGAGGCACAGCCCGACTCTCTCTCCTGAAGACTAATCAGAGGGCTCAAAGTACCCATGTGGCTCAGGTAGAGACTTTGCTCTCCCTCCTGTGAGATACGGCTCAGTAATTATAGATGGATAGATAGATGTATACTTTATTCTTCCAACATGATAAGCCCGCCTTTCTTTTCAGTGATAGCTCAGGTGATGCAGAAATGTTTTTTTATGTCGTAGGTTCCTAAAGTAAGCTAATCGATAATGTTATAATTAGTGTGAATGCTAGCACTAGCTGAGCCGCTGTTGGCTCTGCTAAGTCTGGAATAACTGGAAGGGTTTCTGAGTGAAGGGGGGTTGTGTGAGGTACTTCTAGTGTATTAACTGGTGGCCGGGCGTAGGGATGGGTATCATTAGGATCGTGTCGATACTAGTACTCTTATCGATAGTGCTTATCGGTTCTTTTTGGTTATATTGTGTGAAAAAAAGACAATTAATAAGGAAAAGAATCCCCATTGCTTTCCTGGCAGAACACAGCAGTTTCTGGTCTCTGGCTGCCTCGATCGGTAGTTAGTTTGTGTTCTTGTGACTTTCTGATCCGAGCTAAGGTGGCGTCCACTGATACTCCTCCCTGCTTCAACAAACTAGAGCAAGCCAACCATAATATAATATAGCTGTAGATAAAACACTGACTGTAAGGATGTAAAGGGCATCGTGCAGAAAGCTACGTCACATGGGAATGTGTTTGCAGAAGGGCCAAATAGCCTTTTGAAGCTAAAACACAAGCATTATATAAGGGACACCATTGTGAAGCTAGAGAGAGATAAAAAAGCTTAAAATAGTAATAACAACAATGCTCCTTTTAATTTAATCGTATTGGAATTCAGCCTCAAAGCATTTGAAGCCAGGGTGCTCTCCTCAGCTTGATCTCACATGTTTGCTCTCTTTCTTTTGATCATTCCATCCTCCGCAGTAAAAACCAAAGTCCATGTGCAGAACACACAGTCCTGGCTGACGTCCTCACCCTGCAGCAAAGATGGAAACGGGTGATACTGTACAGCCTCTAAGAATATTTAATCCCAACCCGCTTATTAAAGTTCTCTTTCCTTTTTAGCGGTGGTCAGTGACTGGAAGAGAAATATTTATAGATGAACGCTCGGATAGACGGCGTTCTCCTTTTGTCCAGTAGCTCTTTTCCTCAAAGTCAATCACAGTCGTAGGTTTAAAACCCTCTGAACCCACATTGTGATCTCTGTGGCCTCGTTTTTCACTGCAATATCTAAATCCTGCACCTCTATGGAAACAGCACCATCATGGCTGAAAGTAGAGAGAACTCAAACATGTCTTTTGTCGACCATAAATCAAAAAATTTATTTTAGAAAAATTGGAAAACAATGAAATCTATACATCCAACATTAAGGCTCCACGTGCTACATGTATTGAGCTATTTATTTTACAACGTCTACGTACAAACTCTCCCGTCCTCTCCTCAATGCACCGTGATCAGCAGCCCGCAGTTCAGTCAAAGTTTCACCGATTTTTGTTAACGACATGTTCAATGAGACTTGTAGAATGAAGTGTTTTTGATGAAATTTTGGATTCGGTTGCTTTCTGACGGTGGCGTTCGTCACACATGACGTGTTAAAGGACCGTCGGAAAGATGACAATCTGACGGTAATGTTGGTTTTCACAGCTTCTGGCTGTGATCAACAGGGAAGTTTTGCCGCTTGTTGTGAAAACATGCTTTTCAATCCTGCCGGCGGGTTTTGGGCTTCAGAGGGGAGGAGCAGGATCTGAGGGAGATGACAGGCCAGTCGGGCTGCTAAAGTATGCTTCTTTTATGTAGTAGTCGTCAAAATTCTTTATGCAAGTGTTACTTCAGTTCCCCAGAATCTCCCCGGAGATTTCTTGCTAATCATGAAGAAAAAAAAGAGTCTCCCCTGAACTGACTGAAGAGAAAAGGCCTGGTAAGCCCGCTCCCCTGCAATCCGCCAGTGAAAAGGCCAGTCTCGCCACAAGAATTTCCTTACGACCGCCTGTAATGTGAAACACATTACCATCCTTTCATAAACGGGGGCTGTGCTCGCAGGGCTTTATTCCCTCTAGAACAAACTGAGCGGCTCACAGAGACGTCTCATTTGTGGACTCGCTGCTCGAGTTGGCAGGCGGGGTCGGCAGCAGCAGCTCTGATTCTCCTGCCTCTGTGTCGTCTAACGTTATTCCTCTTATACTATGTAATGTGTGTGTCTGACGTGTTCATAGTATGTTTTATTACATATATTTTAAGTTACACTTACAATGAAATGTGGGGCTTTAGGAGACTGGTTATCAAACCTCCATATTTCTGACCCAAATGTAGACAAAATAAGACAAATTTCTTGTATGGATGATTTTGTTTAGAGGGTTTTTTGCTTTGTTTGCAAGTTTGGCATGTTTGGTTAAAATAGTAAACCAATACCTAATACCCGATTACCCTAGTATCCCATTCAAATGGTATTCTCGGATTCTTTTTTAATATCGTGGTGTTTAAAATGAAGAGTAATCTTCGCTGTTGCCATAGTTGCTGTCTCACGAGAGGGTTTAATGCGTCACATTAACGCTGTCTGGCTCATGATTTAACAAGCCACCGCATCCTCTGTCGGCAACATTACCCCCAGAAGCCTTGTTCTCCGGCACACACACACACACACAC
>NW_022280034.1:2202156-2219931 GCF_004355925.1 Anarrhichthys ocellatus | reverse complement strand
GCTCCCATTTCCCGTAAGTATCCGGACCTGGTGGCCTCATGGGAACATCCTGTAGCATGATGTGAATGGGAGGAGATCATGCTAAGTACTATCCAAGCGTGGCCTTATGGCTTTGTCTGAGAGTGTGCTGGTTGTCGGCACAAACTGAAGCAACGCACTGGCTGAAATTCAGAAAACGAGCACATATCGCACGTAATCCGAAAACAGTCGGTTCTGGTTATTTTAAAAGACATATTTTCATCAGTACAAGTAAAGCTACAGAGATTTAAACAGACCATCAGAGAGAAGATGGTCTGTTTCTATAGAGTTATTCTTAATGCTCGTCATCGGTGGCACCGTGTCGGATTCTGGTGAAACCAGATGAACTCATGCAGGTTCACCAGAAACTCCTCCAGCTCAGACTCCAGCAGAGACCGGTCCACCGTGGACAGACCCAGATCCTCCAGCAGAGACCGGTCCACCGTGGACAGACCCAGATCCGGCTTCACTGCAGCCTTGAACCTGCAGTCCGAGCTCCGGAGGGAGGAGGAGAGCTCAGCTCCCGGCAGCAGCAGTGTCTCCTCCTCCTCCTCCTCCTCCTCCTCCTTCTACATCCACAAGATAAACAAAGTCTTGAGTTGCATAAGATACAGTGGTAATAGTGGAGCCGCCTACAACAATTCAAAGATGTCGTGTTGGGTAATAGACAGAGAGAGAGAGAGAGACGGGCATCCCATCTGTCATCACAACAATAAGCCAACACATGAGGATGTGCACGTTGTGATACAAACACGTTCAGCACCGCAACAAGCAAAACTATCTCAGTGCATTCTTAAGCCATCTTTACCGTGAAGCAGCAAAACTGACATATTGTCTTCTCTCTCTCTCTCTCTCTCTCTCTCTCTCTCTCTCTTTTCACCCCCCTCTAATTAGATGATAACATTATATAATTTACTCTCAGTCAGACATGGCATCATTTGAGGGCAGGAAAGTGGGACAGAGTTTTGTCTTCAAACCAGAGCCATGAGGTGTTTGATAATAGAAGGTGTAATCAAACCTGACATGAAAAGATGAAGACAATGCATCCCATCACCTTCTATCTATTTTTAGATTGGGAAAATGTCTGCAGTGAAACTCTTGAGTCAGGATTTATAAAAACCTTCAGTGTGAGCACGTCCAGAAGTCTTAATGTGTCTCCAGCTGTGTTGGATAGCAGGGAAATGTTATGTGTTGACGGGCTGCGTCTCCTGCAGACAGTCCGGGAGCTGCTGTTTAGCACTAAGCAGGCTTTACAAAGCAGCGGAAAATCCCCCCTAATGCAGAGCCCAGATGTCTGACGGCCGCGGACCGTGAAGGAGGCCGCTGTCCCGCTGTTCACTACGTAACAGAGGTGGAGCAGAGCAACACTTGACTCACGTCTGCTGGGACCCCAACATGGAAACTACAGTGAGACGACGTTAAACCTCAACGTTGGTTCCTACAGCAGAGCAGATCTTCATCAGCCTCTGAGGAGCAGTAGCTGTAACAGAGAGCTGATGAATGGGCATCACATGACGTGCAATGACCAGCAGAGTTTACCTGATAATCAGCAAGACCTCGTCTTAATTTCCTCCCTGAGCTGCGTGCGTCTTTCACCACCTGTAGTCAGTTTGGCTGCTCAGAATCAGAGTGACTTTGATGCTTTTGGTGTGTTTCTATTTTGTCGATTTCGAAGTTCACAAATTAAAGCGAGCCAAATACAAAAATAATGTGCTGAGGGGCAATTTAAGCAAAATCATCTTTTTCGTCTCAAGAGCTGCCACTTCTATGCAGGACACCACAAACTAAAGTGTTTTCACTTTGACTCAGATTTGCACTTAAATACGAATATTTTAGTACTTTGAAGCAATTTTGAGTTTGAAAACCCTTTTATAAATTACACAACATAATCATGTTTAAATCATCCCGTTTGACTCTGCAATTCAAATTATAATGTAATTCAAAGTGTATTCTTATTCCCTAACGCAACCTTCAGTTCTGCCGAGTGAAGCCATGAGGAAGTGTGTTAAAGCTGCATTCTCTCTAGTGTCCACCAGGGGGCGACTCCTCTGGTTGTATAGAAGTCTATGAGAAAATGACTCTACTTCTCTCTTGATTTATTCCCTCAGTAAACATTGTAAACATGAGTTTATGGTCTCAATCTCTAGTTTCAAGTCTTCTTCAATGCAGCATGATGTTCGTTTCACTTTTATGGATTTCCGATAGTCGGACTTCAATATAAGACGAACGGTGCAGGATCCAATTCAGCATGTTAGCGCTGGTCATTTACAGTTATATGAAGAAGAGAACTAAAGAAGAACTTATCTGAGAAAGTTAAGATAAGAATACGAAAATGTCAATTGCTCTGATAAAAAAAAAATAATATGTATATTTTCTCCAATAAGCTCCTGTCAGTGTTTGAAAGACAAGAATTCCTTTACCCAGCAGCAGTGAGGAGGATAAGCCCTACAGCAAGCTGCTGTGAGACCAACCAGGAGCAGTGATGGGAAATGAACTCGGAGATAAAAGTGGAACAGACACAGATTATCTCCCGACCCTTCATAATGCCGGCAATGACACCGAAGGTCTCGCACGCATCACGATGACGACGCCTGCTGCCTCACTGTGGGCCACAGATTGCTCCGTAATGAACAGATATAGAAATCAGATTCTGTGTGTTTAAGTCTGGATGAACTCTCTCTGCAGCAGTGAAATGCTGCTTTGAATTGAGCTTTACGAGCAGAAGCTCACCGGCTGATAACGTTTTTACGATGCAGCACTTTTCATTTTTGGGATCAGCACATCTGCCCTTTTAACTTAAGTCACACACACATTTGTGTGTGTTAAGAGGCAGACAATGAAATACAATGTCATAATTACAGCAGTGTGTCTGAGGTGTTAGAGATGTTGAGGGTGGCGTTCTCACATCGTTATTTTAGTCACATTTACCTCTTGATTCATCCCAGAAGTTTATTTTTTTCGGTTGGGGCAGATTGTTGGTGAGAAAATGTCATAAATCGCTCGCGTTCCTCCCAAAGTTAACCATAAAAAAGACCCACCCAAACAAGATTGGAGACGGCGGTTGTGCTTGGCTGTGCTCTGTAATTCACATCTGAAGGGAGTGTGTTTGCGTGGGTGTGTACATGCATGCATCAGTGTGTGTGTGTGTGTGTTTGTTTGGCATTAGGGTTCCTCTGGTATTTTTAAAGCAGACAGAGTTCCTTGGTAGAGTGAAAAACATTGGCCACATTTCCCCCTTTGTTCTTACGTAAGACAGTCCATTACATAAGACCTCCAACAACAAGGCATATGATACAAATAATAGCAACAATAACTATAGTAAGTATATATCTAAATATATATACACATACATACTTATATGTACAGTATACACATTCCTACATATACATATGTACACAAAAAAGATTATTAATTAGATGGAGAAGAGAGGAAAAAAACAGTATATATTTAAAAAAGAAATGGAAACAAACTATATATAGTTTGTTGAGAGAGAGAGAGACTGACTGACTTTTACAAAAGTGTTCCTCCCTTTCTCTCGTCACACCGGCTCTGTCTGTCTGTCTCTCTGTCTCCCCCTCATTTCCTGGCAGCTCTTGGGAGGGGTCCTTTTTGGGAAGAGATCACACGGCTGCAGGTCAGACCAGTTCAGACTCATTTCCCCTCACAGCTGGGCTGACGGATGATGCAGAGGGAGTCGCTCTGTTGTTGCATCTTCAAACGGCCCAATTCAGTCTGAAAATTCGTAAACAGACGGATGACAGAGTTACCAAATTTAGATGTGATTCCATGTAACTATCCATAGTATTTTTGGGAGACTGCCATGACCCGTGAGGTTCTCTAATCTCTGTCCTGTGTCCATTTAAATCCTCCTAAATGAGTGGAACAGATGGATCAGTATCTCAGTCGACACGCTTCGACTGATTGATTTTTTTTTCTCCTCTCCTCTCCTCATGGAAGGCCGATAGACACAAACATGAATCGTGCTATTTATAAACCCAGAGGTGGGGGGGGGGGGGGGGCTTTTCTCTGTTTCACACTCTGCAGCGTTGCAGAGAATCGACGTGGTGTCGGACGGGTTGATGGCGGTTTGTTTGTCCAGTGTGGGGAAATTAAAACCCACAATGACACACTCCCAATGGTCATATTTATTCAAATATTCTCTTGACGTAAGCTTGAATGAGGTAATTATTTTATCTGAAACGCCATGTCATACAAATGGAGATTCCAACAATATTAATCTCCCAATAACTGATATCTCTGTGGTTGAGTTGGGGAAAGTCAAACTTCTGCCTACTTCTCTTTGAAATGGATATTTCTTCAGTGAGTGCATTTAGTGACAGTGTGGGCTCCATGGTAACGTAGCTCTGACAGCGGGAGGCGGGGCTTAGTTAAGAGTCAATTAACATTGACTAAAAGTCAAGAAGTTTCCTCAGTGAGCGCAAAATGTAAACACAAACCTTTTGCTTTATATTGGTATATCTACTTTGTCAGAGAGTTTATAACGGGAAGGGAGAGACAGGCGACAACAATCATTATTATGCAAATGCTCCATTTATTAGTGAATATTTAAATTCCATTGTAACAAATATTATCAGGAGTTGATGACCCATGTTTTGTTCATGTTGGTTCCCTATAACACCGTCTTTGTGTTTATGTAAAATACCTGCATAGCAGACCCTGTCTCCTTCTCCGATGCATACCCAGCTGGGACTTGAGATAAAACCCTCCCATCATGTCAACCATTGTTCACCCTCCCGCAGAAGCTTCTCTACATGTGTGTCTACAAGTGGGCACCTCGCTGTGTGTGTGTGTGTGTGTGTGTGTGTGTGTGTGTGTGTGTGTGTGTCAGACAAAGACCTCCGATTGACATCTGAACAATGGAGCAGGCACACAGCAGCCTCCTGACTGATATGAGGGGGGGGGGGGGGGGGGCACAATGGGTCTTTTTCTGCAGAGCTAGTGGAGGAAGAGCTAGCATGTTAGCTTAGCTGGTCATAGGAATCCCACTAGACCTGCTCAGTATGCACATGTGACACTGACGGATGGTAGTTTTTTAGATATTTTTTCTCTACTTTAAAGTGGGTTTTCTTTTTTTAACATGTAGCCTCAAAAATAATTCATACACTTTTTTATAGTACATTCTTGGACAATGTTTGCACTTGCAAACCTGTAACTGTTTGCAAGTTTTAGCTCTCAAATTATGCATACTTTTCCTTTTTTTTGGAGAATCTTTGGATGCATGCTACAGAGATTACATTTTTTAGATTTGTTTCCAAATTTTCCTTTAACTTGCGACTTGCTGGAGCGGTGTAATCGCTCACAGTGAACATCGGAGTTCTCTGTCTGTAAACCAACTGCCTGAAATAGTATGGAAGAAAAGTTCAAATTTCTAAAACACAGATGCGTAATAGCACATGAACACTGAAGCCTCTTGTGATCCATCTTCATGCTCTGGTCCCACCGTGTCCAGCACACATGAACGTCTCATGTCATCGTCAGACAGCAGTGCCAGTTTGTGTCCACAGCTGACATACAGTATGAACACTGGCACACAAGATGAGCCAATCAGAGCCTGTGCTGCTGTGATAAGTGATGTGTGTAACGCGTTGTTGTTTCTAGCTACGAGTACACCGTAGAACAAGGGTTTAACTCTTACCTTAGTTTGTCTTGCTTTGTTGGGCCTCACTGTTGTTTGATTACTTTGATTTTGTAAGTAGTGACAAACCAAAGGTGCTGAAGCCTTGGCTTATCACAACAGCGTTGTGTTGTCAGGCTGCCTATACTCTCCCTATTTCACTTCTGAATGTACTCAATTTCAATTAAATCTTTCTCTTTCTATAACTCTATGAAAGCTCTACTTTCTTCTACATTTCTCTACTCTCTTGTTCCCTGTTTTGTTTGTCATTCATCATTCATGTGTTATGTGTCATGTGTTAAAATGTCAGCAATATTTCTGCATTTTATTTAACATGTACTCCGATGTTTTAACAAGAATCACTTAAAGGTTTAGAGGAGATAAGATGGAGTATATAGTCAAGGTTTAGCAAACACTGATAAACAAGAAGAGTGTCACGGTCGTCCGTTAACAGCCTCAACCTCAATGTAACACCATCACTCTTCTTCTGTGCTTTATTTGTAGTTCTACCAGCAAGTCAGCATTTTTATTTAAAGATATGACATCTCAATATCTGGCAAGTCTTTAAACAAATACGAGCTTGATTTATTTCATCTGGCAGTGGCTTCAAACCCACAATCACAGATGCTTCTCGTGGGCCCGTTAGGACCGTTTGGAAGTAATGCGCTGCTGGCCTTGTTTGCGAGGCGGCTGCCGAAGGTTTGGCAACTGTGAAGAAAGAGGCCATTCTTCTGTGAGAGACGCTGGGGGGGGGAAGGAGAGAGAGAGAGAGAACGAGAGAACTCTGGTCCAAATGCTGCCACTTCTACTGCCTACCACAACTCAACGTGGCCGGCTCCTAACGGCACCAGAAGAAATGCTCGTCAAACTCAGCAGCGGGAGAGTCGCTCAATGAGGCCTGAGAGAGAATATGTGGACACCATGTAATAGTGTTAATGACGTTTATTAGAGAATACAGAGTGATTTAAAAGGACAAAGTGAATAAAGACACAAACATTTTCAAACCTCCGTACATAAACATACCTAAACTCCTCTGCATGCGTTTAAATGGCATCTCAACAAGCACGACGGACTCACACTGAGCTGAACTGAAACCAAACTCACAATTATGTTCCGTCGATGCAGAATCGTTCACCTCCGCATTGCGATCCATCTTAGAGACCAGACCACACCTCCTCTCTTCAATGCAGCCTTTACAACCAGGAAGAGACAACATTTATATCCACAATCTAAGACCATATAATATTGATATATTGCCCACAGCCCTACTTTACATAATCATTTTACACATAAACCAACCTGCACACATGCAGACAGCTGTGATTGATGATCTCATTCCCAAACAATGAGCATTATTAATCTGCACCTCCGACATCCTCCACTCTGGTTTCATTCTCTCCACCAGATGTGTAAACCTGCTGCGGGGATTAGTTCCCGTTCGGGGGGATCAGGTCTGGCTCAGTCCAGTTCAGACGGTGTTGGATCAGAGCTCTGAGCAGACCAGTCGAGCTTCTTCTACACCAAACTGGGAAAACCATTTCTTTATGGAGCTGACTTTATGTTGAAACAGGGAAGAGACAAACACAAACTGTTCACACACAGTAGGAAGCTCACTATTGTCCTAAATATCATGAACACAACAGCATGCGGACAGGGAGGGAATCATTGTTGGCGTCCAACATAGTGACTTCCTTGTTGAGAGAGGTGACGGTGTGGAACACAATGCCCTTGGACTGTTGGGAAACTTGAGTTCTTTGTATCGGCTTGTTTGCATTTCAGCAATGTGGATATCTGATAAAGTCATTTGTGATGTTTGGCTTGTTATCAAGTGAAATTCAATAAAGAGTGTTAATAAAAACAAGAGGTCTGCTGAAACTGTTTATTCTCACCTATTTATTAGAAATTTGGTCAATTTCGCCAGATGGAACCATCACTGGGTTTGGGTGATCGTATGTACACGATTGTATAAAAGCATAAATATTCAAGACATTGAACTGAACCTGAACAGGGTTGTTTGTTCTATAGAAATGCTTATAAATAAATACCTTTTTTTACCTGCTTGAACACAGAAACTACAACAGTTACACGCCTTAAGCATGATGGTATTTCTGCAGTCAGTGTGGTAACGAATGATAAAAATACAAATAAAAGTAAATCTGATATTTGACTGTATTCCTAAATGTCCACGTTGTGTCCTCAGGTTCGAGAAGGGGAGGATCTACACGTACATCGGAGAGGTGGTCGTGTCCGTCAATCCTTACCGCGCCATGAACATCTACGGCCGCGACGTCGTGGAGCAGTACAAGGGCCGCGAGCTGTACGAGAGGCCGCCCCACCTGTTCGCCATCGCTGACGCTGCCTACAAAGCCATGAAGAGGAGGAACAAAGACACGTGTATCGTCATCTCAGGTAACACGGGAAAGCCCCCCGCATGGGCCGCACAAAGAGCACAGACATGTTTTACTCCCTCGTACAGTTCAAAAGAAGAATAGTTTGGAATCCTATTTTTTCTGACCACTTTTTGTGCTATTTCCTTATATTATAATATACAGTCCTGCTGTAATAGTCCTATATTTCCTGTTAAGCTCGGGTGTTTCCTCTCCTGAAAGATGTTCAGGAGGAGAGACTTCTTAATTGATTCAACGTCTGCCAAGTTGATGAAAGAAATCCACCTTATTTTCTCCTAAAACTCATATTGTATGTGGCCACAAGCTGTGTGGCAGCGTGGAGAAACCATGCAGAGGACGAAGCACCACCTAGTGGTCAGAGGGGGAACTGATCCCCCTTTAAAAGACCCCAAATGAGTCTTTGGTTAGGGTCTTATCCCTCTGCACCCCAAACAGTTTCAGGGCGTTTAAAGGGTGTTATTTAAATGCTGCACCGCAATGGAAACAGAACAATCGTGGTTAAAAGTAGAGAGAACTCACATATGTCTTCTGTGCAGAGTAACACGGTTATAATACCTTAAATCATGAAAAAGATAAATACGCAAGTTTAATTGTTTGATTATTTATTTTACAAAAATTGCAAAAAGATGAATCTTTCCCTCCGACATTTTTTCAAAATGTCCACATGTTACAAATATTGAAAAATGAGGGCTCCAAATTCAGTACATATTGAACTATTTACAATTTTCCAACCTACTTACCACTTCCTCTGCTCTGTGAGCAGCCGTCTGCACTTCAGTTGACGTTTAAGAGTTTCTGTGACGTGACTGTCGGTCTCAGCCGAGTCAATCATGGCTTCCCCGTTACCTCGAGGAGCTCACAATGTAATGTTTTTACAGGATCTGGTTACTGCAAACGTTTTTTTTTTTGTGTTTTTTTAAGTGATTTTGATGAGATGTCATCGTTTTAAGATCAAAGGAAGCGTTTGTCACACATGATTAGTTCAAGGCCTGTCGGAAATTTAAAAACTCTTTGCACCGTGTTTTTTATTGCAGGGGAAAGTGGAGCAGGAAAGACAGAAGCCAGCAAGTACATAATGCAATACATCGCTGCTATCACCAATCCCAATCAGAGGGCCGAGGTCGAAAGGTGAGCTGCTGCTCAAACTCTGGTTCGGTGACTAAAAACTGCAGAATATTATCAGAGAAGGAGGATCTGTGGATTCCTGTTTGCTAATGCATCGTTTCTCCTAATGCACAAACTAGAAATGTTATCACAAAAACCCAGTCATACCTTCAACAGAGATGTGTTTTGTTTCTCTAAATGAGCCCAGATACACGGCATATTCTGATGTGAGGTGAAAAGTTTCCACACACAAGAAACGTAGCCACAAGACCTGCATGGCTCATTCTTGATTATTTTCTAGGTCAGCTTTATTATCTTATCGCAGCTGTTGTAGTTAGAAGTAAGTCATTGTCATATTTCAGGGATTAATCCTGCCGGTAGTCAAAGTCTCTGAGATCAGAGTGAGATACAGTCCCAGCTCAACTAGGATGTAGAGCACATCACTGAGGCCTGAGTGGGTGGGGACTGTCCCCCAAACCCCCGAAGGAGATATATTACTGAATGGTCCGATTCAGGTGTGATGACATCGATAGATATTAAGAGCAAAGCACAAGAAAAGCTTTGCTTTGAAGTAAACAAAATGTAGCTCAGAGATGAAGATGAGACCCGTGCAGGGAAAAGGTTTTTCGGTCAACTTTAAATACAAACTGCTGCAGGTACATTTGAACATGTAGAATCTACTGTGTACAAGATGTAGACCCACTAAATAATCATTAAACATCATTACATTTGATCCCACGGCCACTCTTTTAACCTGGTTCACCTCTTCACCTGTAATGTGGTCCCGTCTTCCCTCAGGGTGAAAAACATGCTGCTTAAATCCAACTGTGTCCTGGAGGCCTTCGGGAACGCCAAGACCAACCGCAACGACAACTCCAGTCGCTTCGGCAAGTACATGGACATCAACTTTGACTTCAAGGGGGATCCCATCGGAGGCCACATCAGCAACTACCTGCTGGAGAAGGTAACGGAGCGTCAGCTAGCCTCAGAGGAAGCGAAGGGTAGTCGTACCTGGTGATGGAGAAGTCGGTGATTCAGTACAATAACGTCTGTATTGCACGTGCAGATACCATTTTACCTGCTGTAGTTTGTTTAAAATGTACATCAGAGTTTGTATCTTAAAGCGAACTTCTGCATTTTTCAACCTGGACTCTATTTTCCAATGTTTTTGGACTTTGTTGTTGCTTTAAGACGACTCTTATGTTACGCTGTCTTTGCTTTTCCTCCAACAGTCCAGAGTTATTTTCCAACAGGAAGGAGAGCGGAGCTTTCATTCATACTACCAGGTGTGTGTGTGTGTGTGTGTGTGTGTTTGTGTGTGTGTGTGTGTGTGTGTACAGTGTGTGTGTGCGTTTGCAGTCATTTATTTTAGTTCGAGCATGTGAAAGACTGAACTCGGCAGCAGGAAATACGAATCCATGCAGAATTTCTGAGTCATCAAGAGGCCTTTTGTTCCTGCATGCAGGAGTGTAGTGAGGTCACCGTTTGTACAGGAAGTAAAGACGCATTCAATTCAAACATGAACAAGGCTGTGTACATTATGTGAGAGTAATTTAACAGAAATCACAAGAAATGTGCTGGTGTTGTCAGTAACGTGTGATGTTTTTGATTCCAGCTGCTCAGAGGAGCTCCAGACTCCCTGTTACGCTCTCTTCACATCCAGAAGGACCCGACTGCTTACAACTACATCAAAGTCGGAGGCCAAATCAAGGTGCTTCTTACAATTCAACTCACAGACGAACAAATAGGAGTAGCCGAGGAAGAAAACCCCCAAATAAACATCTGGGAGAGCAACTTCTCGTTTGTTTGCAGAGGGATAAATACAATCAAGCACACGACTTACAGATGTGCGTTTCCTCGCCGCCAGTTTACGCGTCTCTGAAGCAAACCACACGAATAACGAGTGTAAAGTGTCTCACGAGGAGATCGTTTTCAGATCGTGTTTTTCATTTCGACCTCTGCTGTGCGCCGCCGTCTTTGCATGAGCTTAATGAGCAGGAGCAAATAAACCACTTGATGGCAACAAACTGATGTCATGGAACACAATGCGACCAAACAGCTGAGGCGGCGGTTTGTGCGCTGTGGGACTCAGAGAAACCATCGCAGTTCAGCACCAGCTTGTAATTGAATTAACTGTGGGAATCTGATATCCCAGATCAGCTGTAAGAGAAGAGAAAAGGCTGTGACCCCGGCTCAAAACACTCGTGTAAAATGTAGTTTTTCCAAATTTAAATACACATAAATCTAAATTTTTCCTGAAAGACAAACTGTTGAAAGATCTTGCTTTGAAAGCTAACGAAACATTGTAATGATGATGACCCGGTTCCTCCTTTCTCTCTCCAGTCTTCCATCAATGATGGCGCTGATTTCAAAGCCGTAGCCGACGCCATGAAAGTGATCGGCTTCACTGGGGACGAGATTCAGACTGTTTACAAGATCCTGGCCACCATCCTACATCTGGTAATACCCGATAACACCCAAATCCCTGCTCCTCCCTCACACCAGCTGTGTCCCAATATGGGAGATACTGTGTATAGGTTTTAGACAAATGAGCGCCGTCTTGGCAGAGTGGAGCAGTGTCCTTGCCAAGACGGCGAGCGTACGGATTTGAAAATGATTGTTTGCTTTTTTGTTTCTTTTCGCTGCTGGAGAATGAGTCCAATGCAGAAGAAGCTCACAATTAATCTGTCAGTGACGGTTTATTTTACAGGTCTATAACTGAGGACGTTTTATGTTGAAGAATTATGTAATTTGTTATTCATTATAGGGAAAATAGAGACGTTTTAAATCTGTTATTTTAGTCGGGTTAGTTCTGTTAGATGACTGTTTTCAGATTCATTTCTTTATTGTTGTTTGTTTTTGTTTGCCTGTGGGGAAAGAAATCTCATTTTTGCAGCTCAACTGCTGTTAACTATATAAAAGAGATCTAAAATAACTAATTGGTATGTTACTGATTTACTGCCCCTGTTATTGGTACCATAATCCTTCCTATTTTGAGTGCTTGTTGTCTTTCTTGAGCTTGCACGGTTCTGTCTAAAGTTAAAGAATGTTTACCGTATTTACACATTTTAATCTGTAAACATGTGGATTTATTTCATTAGTACATAACATTTTGACTTTTCTAAAGGTCGTCACGCCAAACACTAATCTTTTCCTCTGTGTGGAAGTCTGATTTAAAAGATGTGCAGTTTATGGCGATAACTTATCTAAGGAACCGTAGATAAGAAATTTAACATTTTCTATTTTAGTTGATTTTTGAATTTACATTATTTATTTACCTTCGTCTTATTGCTGTTGTGTTCTATTATGCAATGGTGTCAGTATTATTTATGTACACTTAATTGTTATTCTATTGTTCATACATGCTAGTATTTTTATTCTATTGTTTTTTGCTATTCTTCTGTTGTAATTAAACTGGCACAAAAACTTCCTTCTTGATTAATAAAGTCCGATCTCATTTTATCATATTTCATAATCCGCCCTCTCTGGCTTCTCTTCCAGGGTAACCTGACCTTCGGGGTGGACGGCGATGTGACGTTGATAGAGAGCACAAAGCTGGTGTCCGTGATCCGGGAGCTGCTGGCCGTCAAAGAGGAGAACATGGAGAAGGCGCTGCTGTACCGCACCGTGGCCACGGGCCGGGACGTCATCGAGAAGCAGCACACGGCGCAAGAGGCCGGCTACGGACGGGACGCTCTCGCTAAGGTTATTGTCGGGAGGATGTTAGATGACATGTTGCTGGTTCTCTGTCTGTGTAGTGGGCTGCACAAAAAAAAGAAAGAAACAAGAACATTGGCCTGCTGTTGCCTGGAGGGTTGTGACCTTTCACTTCGTGCTCGGTCGTGGTTTTTTACTGCGATTCACACTGATTCACACAAGCATGAGTCACAGTGTTGTGACTCCAGACAGAGGAAACTGCGGAGGAAGCTGCACTGTGGGCTGTGACCTAAAGTCTGAGGCCCATCTCTGCTCCAGACTGCTCTGGGCCCTTGAGCAAGGCCGGCCATCCGTCTGCCACACTTTAACGCACACTCACTGTTTGTCGTCTGCAGGCCATGTACGAGCGGCTGTTCTGCTGGATTGTGGGACGAATCAATGACATCATCGAGGTGAAAAACTATGACGCCAGAGTCCACGGGAAGAACACCGTCATCGGGGTGCTGGACATCTATGGTTTTGAGATCTTCCAGAACAACAGGTGTGGATTTTGTATTTAACCAGATAAGACCTGTTGAGATCCAGGATGTCTTTTAAGGTGCGACCTGGAGAAGGAGACAGAATATTCCTCCAATTGTAAAAGCATCACAACATCTGCATCTTTATATGAAACGTTTAGCTTTTGTGTCTATTTGGGGTGTAAATCTTTCGGTATCTCGCGACTCCGTTCGATTTTGATTCTGGATTATGCAGTAAAAACTGCGTCTCAGGAGAAAGAGAGGGTCGTCCATTAGACAATTCAATCCCCGGTGCCTCCTGTCCGCAGGTCAAATGTCTTTGAGTTGGAAAGACTTTTAATATTTGAAAAAGTCAATCAACTGATTGCAATAATGTAAACACACAATGTCACATTAATTTATGCTAAACTTGCACAAAAAACAGTTTTTATTATTTCTCAATTTATCTCAATTTCTCAAAACAAATTTAAAAAAACGTTGATAGAAGAAAGAAAACAGTTTTAAAAATCGATTTATTAAAGTTGTGAATCTTAGAAGATAAGAACATCAACAGATGATTTTATTGGTTGTAACACACAGCGATGATTACCTCTCCCTGTACAGAATGAGTAAAACACAGCTGCATCGATAACATTCAGTCTCTGTTTCTGCAGCTTTGAGCAGTTCTGCATCAACTACTGTAATGAAAAGCTGCAGCAGCTCTTCATCCAGCTGGTGCTGAAGCAGGAGCAGGAGGAGTATCAGCGAGAAGGAATCCCCTGGAAACATGTAAGGAGGATGTCCTGGGTCTGTTTCGTGTTCCAGGGTATCTGTTCTCACTTCTAATGTCTCCTTTGATTATTCTAAAGGATGCTGGACGTCTCTCAATCTGTCCAAATAGTGCACAGAACAAATGTAACTTTGACTTTCTAGATTCACAAAGATTAATGATTACTTAACTACATTTTTCTTTTTTTAATTGTTATTCTATTTTGCTCTGGTGTCAGTATGACTTATTATACACATTATATTCATTACACTGTTGTTTATATGTGTTACTCTGTTGCTTATTCTACTGTTTTCTATCTCCTCTTGTATTTCTGTCATCTCGACTCGGCGTCTTTCTCTCCTCTGTCGTCAGATCGATTACTTCAACAACCAGATCATCGTGGATTTGGTGGAGCAGCAGCATAAGGGCATCTTCTCCGTGCTGGACGAAGCCTGCATGAATGTGGGCAAAGTCACCGATGAGGTTTTCCTCCAAGGACTCAATGTGAAGCTGTCCAAACACGTCCACTACACCAGCCGCAAGGTAGGAAACAGACTCGGTGTTAGTTAGACATGAACTAACAGAGAGGACAGTTTCTGCCTCTTCGGCTGAGGTCAAAGATCCAAATGTGCTGCTGATTTTATCGCACTTTCCCGTCCGTGATTTGCAAACACAATGAAACAATAAAATGAGCCATAAAGCTTCATATCAACATCGAGCTGTACATGAGATTGTGGTGGTGGAGCTGTGGTAACCTGAGAGCAGCAGAGGGCAGATTACACCCTGCAGTAAGTAACCATCAGTGTCTGAACATGATCCTGTTAGCTTTAATAATCAGGAAGGCTTACAGTCCGACTCAACACGCCACGTTTGGGATCAGATGACTTGGAGAAGGTGAAAGTCACTTTGATCTGGGGTCAGTGTGTTTCAGCTCCTCTGCAGATGTTGAACATGTGAAAGAGTGTGTTCGGAACAGCTGATAAGTAAAAACACAGCTTTTGTTTTGTGTTTTTTTGAAATGACTGCAAGTCTCTGCTCAGACACAAGGGTGCAGCAGCTGAGAGAGGGAGGGAGGGAGGGAGAGATCAGGAGTCTGACTCAACACTTTGCACAAGTGATGTCACTGCCAGCCAATGGGAGTGTACGGAGCTGGTGCTCTGCTGTGTTTGTGACAGGGTGGTGGTGGTGGTGGTGGAGGGGGAGGTTAAACTAATTTATGAGAGATAGAGAAAGAGACCTCACCTCACCTCCATCCCATTCTCGTGAACGCGATATCTCAGGTGCTAGTAACTCATAAACAATCTTATATAAAAATCAGAGGTGATTTCATCATTTCAAAGTGAATTTTATTCATTTTTGGGATGATTTATGGCATCTTTTAACTTCTTCTGAAGTAATTGGAGAATCACACATCAACTCTTCCTCCTGGCTAATTGAATTTACATGGTATCCCCATTAACCTTTTAATAAAGGCAACTAATATTCATATAATATATAATATTCATAACCAAACGTGGAGATATTCAGCCCCAATATTCAACTGCAGTATAGAATTGTTCTTGGCTTGTGACTTGGCAAGCGAATCAAATGAATCAAAGACTGCCTGACAAAAGATTTGCATTACATCACATTACATTACATATGCCTGGCGTGCGTGAGAGGTGGCCACGCAGAACGCACACTCAGTATAAATCAGGGAAACCACACGTTCCAATAAACTGCAAAGACACAATATTGAGCCTTAAAACACGAGTTTAAGAGACTTCTTTCCTTGATCCCTTGACGTTTTCCATAGAGGTGAAGGAGAAGTGGTTAGGAATAGATGTTAGGAGGTCATTTTGGGACTTTTGGACCGCAGCCATTGATTGATATCAGAGTGATTCATTATGAGATTCCCATATGGACATGAAAACGCGTTGCAGACGGACTGTCACGTCTCATTAGACATTTTGTCGTCGGCACCACTTAGTGGTCACAATCATATTTGCAGTCTTTTTGAGATGTGGGAATTACTTTCAGCCAAATATCAAAAAAAGAGCAAAAGCTCCAATAATCCCACTGTGCTCCACCCGCCCAGCACCAAATGGCATAACGGCGTCTAGCTGGTGAACACAGCGGAGCATTTCAGCAGATAGAAAGATGGATAGTTTTCTCAGAAGTTGGTGGAGACAAAAAAAAAACAGCTAAAAGGAGAGTTGCATTCATCAGATGGCCAGAAACACGACTTCTAAAGGCTAATGTTGCACCGTTTTTAATGCACATTCCTTTCTGCAGGGTCGATATAAATCCTACACGCTGCGTTTACAGCATAAAGACTTTATTCTACATAATCATCCGGTCCATGTACATCCATTCAGTGCTTCTTTCTTTGCACTATTTGTATTGTTTACAACTTACAGAACACTTGGCCTGGCATTTTATTTTCATTGGTGCTTTTGATATACATTTGCATAATATTTACATATACAGCTACCTGTGCACACAACAGTCCTGTCTGTTCTTTCCCTTTTATTTGACCGGCTTTGTTGTCCTCGTCCCGACCTATTATTTGTATTTCTGTGTAAGTGCAAAAGAAACGCAGTCATATTCCTTCTCAGTGCACGAATACTTGGCCAATAAAGCTGATTGACATTCTGAGGGAGGATGTGAGGTGTACAGTAGTTGAAAGCCTCAGAAACAAGTCCTATAAACTGGACCTTGAGTCGAGATTGTTTTTTGTGCCAAGTTGCCGTCTTCGTGGTCAAAGAATGAGTCTTGAGTGCTGCCAACGCCCGTCTCTCACCGCCGCCACAGAAACAAACAGTGTACGTATTGAATTTCATGCATCGGAAGAGACTGAGTCAGAGATCTATTCTCGGAGATGTTCCTGTAACACAATCTGTGCTGCGGTTTAGACTCTTGTCTTTACTCGGCTCACCTTGTCCCGGCTGTTAACCCTCCTCATTCGTTCATCACTGCACAGTACCTCACGTCTGAACCACGAGCACTTTTTGGGCTGTTGTTTTTGCTCCGGTCATATTTTACTCCCTGTGGCCTCGTGTTTTACTGCAGTATTTAAGTCCTGCACCTCTATGGAAACAGCACAATCGTGGCTAGAAGCAGAGAGAACTCCACAATGTATTGTGTGCAGTATAACACAGTTATGATGCCATGAATCATAAAAAAGAGAAACGCAAGTTGAATTTCTTTGATAATTTATTTTACAAAAATTGGAAAACAGTGGAATTCATACATCCAGCATTTTTCCAAGTGCCCAAAAGTGTTACATGCTATGTACATTGAACTATTTATATTTTTAACACCTCTATGTACAGCCTCTCCTCTCTGCTCTGTGCTCAGCAGCCTGCAGTTCAGTCAACGTTTTACAGATGTTTTGTCACGTGACTGGTTGTCTCTGGCAAATCAATCACGGCTTCCTAGTTGATTGAGTAGCTCAGAATTTAGTGTTTTTTACAGAATCTAGTTAAAGCAACAGGTTTATTCAGGGCGAGATTTTAAATGATTTTGTTGAAATATCACAAATTTAAGTTTCGTTTTGGTTACAATTTCTGACAGAAGCGTTCGTTGGGCATGATGTGTTCAAAGAGCGTCGGAAAGATGAACATCTGATGATAACAGTTGTTACAGCTTCTGGCTCGGATAAACGGAGAAGTTTTGGTGATTGTTTGAAGGGAAAAAAATAAAAAA
>NW_022280034.1:2184661-2197156 GCF_004355925.1 Anarrhichthys ocellatus | reverse complement strand
GAGTTTATGGTCTCAATCTCTAGTTTCAAGTCTTCTTCAATACAGCACGATGTTCATTTAGTAACTTATGGTCCATTTAGAGTCAAACAGACCATAAAGCAGGGGATGCTTTAGGGCGGGGCTTACTGTGAGATTGACAGGTCGCTGCTGCTACCAGAGACGTTTACGACGTCTCTACGTCACAAATATGGTAACTTGCGAACAAAACAACATGGCGACAAGGCTTGAAAACGTCAGTCCACAAACCAATGGGTGACGTCTCGATGGCTTCAGTCTGTGGTCTACCGTGAGGACGCTGCTCAATGTTTTAATACCCTGACAGCTGCCACTCTGTGCTTTGGGAGCGAGCCATCTCCTCATCTGCTGCCTGGATTAGGTCCATGGGACCCGCTGTGAGGCCCTGACGGGTCCGGAGACAGTCAGACGCTGCTCGTCAGGAGGCCTGGCCCTCCTGCTGGAGATGGCTGTTTGGTCCCGGGGTTAGAGAGCAGGAGTGGCACAGGTGGAAAACGGGATTGTAGGCGAGAAGTGGATAGTTGGATGCAGAACAATAAGACCCATCAGCATTTTGACCAAACACAACAAAATATTTCATAACGACGACAGTAAAAAGTCTGTCTGTTCGCTGCAGCCGGTGTTGAGGACTCATCCCTCCGTGACTCCTCTGTGTTTTTGTAGATCAACAGGGACCGACAGCAGAGTGGTGACTCCTCTCTGTCTACATTCAGAAGGTCCAGTGTGTTCAGTGAGTAGTGAAGGACAGAAGGCCACGGCTGTTCAACGTGTCCGATACATTTAATTAACGCGGGTTGTGAGCATTAATCCGGCAGGTCGTGTTTCTGCTCCTCGGCCAACAAAAGGTGATGAAACATCTGTGAGTCGTGGCTATTTTAGACTTCAGTTACGTACAAATGTTGAAAAACATATTCTCATTTGATAAGTGGATATCTTAATGCATAGTTGATACTTTTCACTAAAGCGGTCGTGGTGATCTGCGTGTTTTATCTGCAAACAAAATCTCAAAGAAGCGTCACAATAGTGAGAGTTTAAGGTGAACTGAAGCCTCTTCTCATCACTTCCTGTCAGTGTTTCCCTGACGGTCGGTTCCACCATGTTCTTGTTAGTTTCTGTCTCTCGCCTTCTCACCTCACTTCCTCCCTCTGTTCACACTGTTCACAGTTTACCTCCTTTTTTTATACCTGCAGTTTCCTCTAATTTAAATGTTCCCGTCTCCTCCGTCCTGCCTTTGTCTTTATTACATTTAATAAAACGAAAATCCCGTCGCTCTTGTTGCTTCTCTGCATCTCCTGTTCAAGCTAATTCCTCGTCTCTCCACATGTCCCCTTGCCTCTCTTTCTGGTTTACCTCAGTCCACTTTTGGGAACCCCTTCTTTCTGTCTCCTTAATTAATCTGCTGGTTTGACTATCAGTGGTTTCTACTCTACAGTCCATCCACTTTGAATGAGAGAGGAGGGGATGAGCAGGCTCAGGAGGCTGGAGAAGACTGAATGATTATTTTGCTTTAGAAAAGATTGCCTCGTTAGTATGTGTAGTAGAGTTTAAAGTATTAGTTGATTCATGGATTAGTGGATTGACAGAAGAGACATTTCTAAAGAAAGATGATGGTTCCAGCTGGTTTTTAAATGTTAAGATGTCTCAATCACCTTTTAGGGCTTTTAGAACATTTCAACCCCAACTGTTTTTCACTGTAATCTAATATTTTTACCATTAATCTGAAAAACTAATCATGCTAGTGGTATCTTATTTTGTAGGGATTGATGGTCATGGGAACGTGTGCTGATTCAGCAGTTTTTCAGCACCGTCCCTGCTTTACATTCATGGAGTCGTACGCCTGAAGCTGCTCTGCAGAGCCGCTCTGTTTAACGGCCTGAATGA
Organism: Anarrhichthys ocellatus; assembly: GCF_004355925.1. Lineage (NCBI taxonomy): Eukaryota > Metazoa > Chordata > Actinopteri > Perciformes > Anarhichadidae > Anarrhichthys > Anarrhichthys ocellatus. The sequence continues at coordinate 2,195,260 of NW_022280034.1, read as the reverse complement.
GCAATACTAGCAGAATTTCCTGCTCAGATTTCATCTGTTCGTGTTGACTGCATCTAAAAGTAATGTAAGAACATGCATCTGTCCATCCATCTAAAACAATGTCCAATACATCTAATATCTATCGTACCTATTTCAGTGTCCAGAGTCCAAAACAAAGACATTTATTTATTTTTTATTACAATTATTGAAAACCGAACGAATCAACAAAAACTCCCATTTAACAAACTGTGAGCAGTAAAGTTTTGTCTCGTCTGCTTGTAAAACAGTTCATGATTAATCGACTAATTGTTTAAAAATGACATCGAGTATGTCCTGGAATAATTGTGTCCGTGCTGTAGGTTATAATATCTCTGAGGAATAAAAGCTGTCGATGCTTCATAAATATCAGAACGAGTTTATCCTCACTGTCCATTATATTTATTCTGAATTGTAAGTGTGTCTCTTCCACTCTTGGCACATCCTAATATTCCTCCTTTCCTCATTCATTCTGACCTTGTTCTGTGTCTATTCGTGTGCCCTCCTTCCTCTCTCTCACACACACACACACACACACACACACATACACACACACAGCCGTCTCCATCACACCTCGGTCTTAACACTCGGCTGAGTCCCAAACACAGAGGAGGTGCTAATAATAAAGCTGCCAAGAAGTGTGTGTGTGTGTGTGTGTGTGTGTGTGTTGCAGTGTAACTGATGGAGATGGATGAGGGGCCGTGTGGCTTCCAGCAGATGCAGGCTGTCGGTCTGATAGTGCATCTGTTTCTCTCTCTGTCCTCTGTGTTTGTTTGTTTGTTTGTGTGCATTCGGTTATTTGTTTCCTCTGTTAGAAGTATTTATCTCCTGAAAATGTGTGTTCTTGATTTCCAAAATAGATTGTCTCCTAATCTTGAGACGGTTCAAACTCCGTACAGGCTTGAAGTTAAGATCTTGCGTATTGAGACCGTATTAAAATGATTTAAAGTGTTGCTAACTGGGTACTTTAAATAATCCTTTTTAATAATGTTTCTCTCTGTTTGCTGAGCACTTTACTGTTGGCAATAAAGAACAACTTCAGAGGCTGTTGCTGGAGGCACTTCTATGCATCAGTAGCTTTGTGAAGTGGCAGAGGAGGTAAATAGTTCAGTGATTTCACCGTTACAGATTCACCGTGGAGCGCTGTGTGCTTTGAATCAACGCCGACCGATTCATTCAGCTCTCTGGTGTAAATCTGCCTGTTTCTCCCTGAGCTTTAGAGTGCGTGTGTGCGTGTGCGTGTGCGTGCGTGCGTGTGCGTGCGTGCGCCTTTGAGAGCACTCCGATGAATCAGTCAATATTTTCACAAAGACACAAAGTGATGGAACGTACTGTGTTGGCTCGGCTGACAGAAATAGCCTGCAGGTGGAAGGCGATGTGGCTGTAAAGGTTTTATTTGCGAGCTGTATTTTTCACTCTTACTTTCCTCCCGTCCGTCCACGCCGTCGTTCATTTTTGACTCAACTCTGAGGACATTTACATGGACAAAAGTATGTGGACACACCCACACATTCAACCCAATGTTCCTGTGGAACATCTCATTCTAAAAGCCATGGTCGTTATTCTGATGCTGTAACCGCCTCCACTCCTGAGGGGAAGACGTTTCAAAAGAGGTCCAATGCATCGTCATGTTTGATCCTGGCCCTCTGCTACGTGCTGATCACTTCTCTCTCTTTTTGGGATCGTTGATGATGAAAGCGTGGGATACCACTCTCCACTCCTGTGTCTCATGTGACACACACACACACACACTCACTCACACACACACACACACAACTTTACCCTGCACAGCGCTTCACAAACAGCAGATGTGGATGAAACAGGAAGCCTTATCGTGCTCATCAGAAGCGGTTGCCAGTCCGTGATGAACCTTTCTGTATTTCCATTCATGCTTCTCCCCTCCCAGCCCTCCTGCTCACTGGCCTGCATACACGCATCAGTATCACACTTTCACACTCGTTTTTGTTTTTCTCTCTTCCCATCACGCCACATTGGTCTCTTCCTCTTCCTCGGTCCTTGTCTCACCGTCTCTGTTGCCCCCATTCTTGATTTTTATTCACTATGTCTTCCACTTCCCTTCCTGTCTCTCCCTCTCCCTCTCCCTCCCCCTCTCCTCTTTTCTGTGAGACTTTATCCCTCCTGACAGTGTTGGGTGATTTTCCGCATCACTGCATTCGGTCTGTTGCTTCTGCAGTTTTGAAAGTCAGTCTTAGCGTTTTGGTTTCATCACAAAAGGGCTGCTCATGTTTGGAATTCAATTATGACATTTTTAAAGTAATAAAACTGCAGACTTCATACTTCACACATAGTTGATCTTAAGACTTAATCTGGGCACCATTTCCCAAAAGCAATCAAACCCCAAATTAAATGATCAGTGATGCCAGAATAAGTGGCAGTTGATGCAACATGAGTGATAATGTTTAGTTTGAACACATTACTGCTGCTTTTGTGGTCGAAGTATTCCTTTAAACATACGGTGTTGTACTCTTTGCTCTTTTAACACTTTGTTCAGAGATGATTCTTCATTGTTGCTCTCTCTCTGCTCTCCGTCTGTCTCTCTGCAGCTCTCGCCGACGGACAAGAGTTTGGAGTTTGACAGAGACTTTCGCATCAGACACTACGCAGGAGATGTGGTGTGAGTGTCTTCAAGTTTCATTTATTCAGGAGAAGCTTTTGCCGGTGATTCATGCTCCTTTTCCCACGTTTGTACATGTTTACGTATTCATGCGTCAGAGCTGAACAGTCTTTCCCGTTTGGCTGCTTCAAGAGCAGATATAAGTTTAGGGTTCCTAAATTAAACTTGATGGTTGTTTTTTGACCAAATATTGTTTTCATTAGCTGGTTTCCTTTGTCTATTTAACCCACTGTATTTGAATATATTTCATTATTTTAGTTAATGCCTTGGATCAGTTAATGTACAATAGAACAAACACATTTCAGTGCACCTATCAAACGGTAATGTTACAACATCTATACAGACCCAAAACACTTTGGTCAACTGCTCTGCAGCATTTATATTGTCTACACTTTTTATTTTATAATTGGTTGAAATGAAGGCGCCTACATGAACACAACTCGTCTCACGGCTCCATGTGACACTTTGATGTTGGATTTGAACATTTTCTGTAAAAAAGGAGGCGGAACATCAAATAAACCAAAATGAACGTGGATTAATCTTCATCAAAGATTTCCATCAAGTTCCCACATGAAGGGAATTCTACTCGGCCTGCGTGCTAATGTATTCTGTGTGCACAGACGTGTGCAGAGAGTCCACATTGTAGTCTGCAGCAGTGCAATAAGACAGAACTGAATCACATCCAGAATGACCCTCGTTTGAATACGCAGTTAAGGACACTTGCATGCACACACTCGAACATTCAAACAACACCTTTCGTAGGACGACGCGCCCCCCCCCCCCAAACAGACTGCACCACCTCCCAATCCCCGAAGTACTTGGGCGCCATTCAAATGAATAAATCACACATGCTAAGCCCCCAAAAAGTGCTCTCAGGGAAACGTGTTGAGCCCATTTGTGAGGGCTAAGTGTCTGCCACCCATGGGAGGACTCGGGCTTGATTGATCCCTGAACCACTTAGACCAGGAGGCAGCGCCCACCTCACAGCACGGCTCTATGCATAGCAGCTCATCACTTAACGCCACACATTAACTTAAAGTGTATATTAACATACGGCTGAGATAATATTTATAGTTTGGCATTTTGGTCGTCGCCATCTTGAATTTTTTGCAACCAGAAGTGAGACGAGAGGGTGAAGCTAAGTAAAATCAAGAGAGAAGTAGAGTCATTTTCTATTAGACTTCCATACAACCAGAAGGACTAAGACGTGAGGAGAGGAGGCGAGGAAAGGAACAGAGGATGTACAGACTGAGAAATGAGAAGAGAGGATTGACCCTGCCTTTTGTCAGCGGTTCAGGCTGCTGGGCAACTGAGCTCGGTTTAAAGTATTGGATAACGCGTCATATCACAGAGCACACATCCTCTCAGGCTCCACCAACATGACAGTGACTTCAGGACTTCACAGTCACTAGATCTCAATCTGAATAAAGCACTTTTAGGACGCGGTGGAACGGGAGACTCGCAGCATGAATGTGCAGCCGCTAAATCTGCAGCAACTGTGTGATGCTATCACGTAAACACGCTGCAGAATCTATAGAATGTTTCCAGCACCTTGTTGGATCAATGCCTCGGATGATTCTGGGTGTTCTGGGGTCAGTAATAGAAAGGTGCACATAATAAAGTGGCCTAAGGTCAACGTGATTCTGGTTTAGGACAGTTTTATTTACATGTACCCGCCTCCTTGTCTCCTCTCCTCAGGTACTCAGTGGTGGGTTTCATTGATAAGAACAAAGACACTCTGTTCCAGGATTTCAAGAGGCTGCTGTACAACAGGTAACGCACACACACACACACAGAGTACTACACACCACTTCAATCACCTCCACACACTGTGTTCCTTGCAGCACTTTACATGACACCCCTCCAGAAAGAACAGCACAGGACTAGTACAACTAATCTCCCCTGAGCTGGCTTTTATCCTCCTCCTCTGCTTCTATCCTCTGCTGTGTTTCCTCCGCTGAATATAAATGTGAGGTCTGGTAATTCCTGACCGGTCTAATGTGCGATTGATGATCCTCGTTACTCGGGTCAAATGCACAACGTTTGGATAGCGTTTGTTACAGGTGAAATATTGTCATAATACTATTTTAGATTAAATATTCGTGCTGCAGAGACGTCCTGGTCTACACATCATAATTCACACCTTTAATCATTTAAATATGTCTTTCAATGAAAATGAGACAAAAGTTTCAAATGTTTTTAATTGTGAAGCGTCACTCTACTAGATAACTAAACATAGTATTGTCGTGCTTTTTTACATTTGAACGAACGCACAGCGGCCAACAACACTGACTTGTGCTGTGATTGTTATCTGTTTTTACTCATCGCTCATCTAAGTGTTGTAATCTCTGCCTGTACAACTCTACCGTCATGTTTCCAGTTCTAACCCAGTACTGAAGGCCATGTGGCCTGAGGGCAAACTGAGCATCACGGAGGTCACCAAACGGCCTCTAACGGCCGCAACGCTCTTCAAGAACTCCATGATCTCGTTAGTGGAGAACTTGGCCTGCAAGGTGAGCAGCCAGGGCGGATGAACCGTTTCGTCTTGCATGTTGAATTCAGCTGAATGTGGTTGTTAACGCGCCCTCTCCCTCGTCTGTAGGAACCCTACTACGTTCGCTGCATCAAGCCCAACGACGTCAAGTCCCCTCTGCTGTTCGAGCAGGAGCGCTGCCGCCACCAGGTGGAGTACCTCGGGCTGCTGGAGAACGTCCGAGTGCGGCGTGCTGGCTTCGCCTACAGGCAGACCTACCCTCGCTTCCTCCAGAGGTACCGTCAATAAACACCTTAGACGCCTTCGGCCTTGTGATAAACCTTGTTTCTGTGAGTTTTTATCTCACTTCCCTTCAGTGTTTTTAGTTATTTCATGTCGGGCTGCAACTAACAATTATTTTCTTCATTGATTAATCTGCTGATTATTATTTATTCCTCCTTGTGAAGGATATATCATATATGTCAAAGCCTACAATTACCCAGATTCTAGACATATTTCATTATTAATTTTATCCTCAGATCATGTTAGGGTTATGATTTGAAGTTTAAATATTTTGCTCATGGGACTAGCTTTAATATCTGGTCGAACATGCTGAACCTTTACACCACGGTGCCTCACTGTTGGGTGTAAATATGTGATGTATAACGCTAACTAGCTCGCATCTAATCTTGCAGCTAATCAGTTACATTTCCAGCAGCCGTCACAAAATAACTCATTTTGTCAATTTCCCGACAAGCATAATATTTGTGTCCTCTGAACGTGATTAAAATCAGGCTGGATTATAATAACTAGAAGACGTAAATCATTCTGATGTGCTGCAGAAATGATCCTGTTTTTAATGTGAAGTAGCAAACAACTGCTAGTCAATGACCTGCGTTAATAACTCGTGTTTTATTCATGAAGGAGCTCAAGCACCTGATATTACAAGTCTGTTTACAAAACAATCAGCACTAATTTGGTAGCAAGCATGCCGGTAATGACCAACATCTACATTTAAGAGCTACTAAAGTCTGATATGTCGGACCAATATGAATCATTTATACCATAAACATGTTTGTTAAAAATTTCAAGTTGTGTCAAATGTCGGCTTTTAGATGGCCGTTTAAAACATATGTCCGCTAGTTCTCCTATATGAACTCTGAAATATCAACAGACTTATTATCTGTCAAAAAAGAAGTCTTGCGTAAACACTTCTCACACACAAGATCTTTCAGAAGAAGCTCTCAGAGGAGAGAGAGTCAGGGCTGGACTTTTAGAGACTAGTGATCTACAGACGTGGATCCTTAGTCTCAAACGTCACGTTAACCCCGCGGAGGACGAGCGGGAGCGATGCAGCGACACACAAAGTTAGGAGATCACCAAAGTTGTTACAGTTCATCCTGAGGGGAACATGAATGTCACGGCAATCCATCCAACTGCTGTTGAGACATTTCACTAAAAATCAAAAATGTTCATTCCATGAACATCCAGAGGATCACCAAAGCCAGTAGGACTCTTTATGTACAGTAATCCAGGTCCTGGTTGTGCTCCTTCCTGCACCAATCTAGATTTTATATAACCATTTATTTGGTCTTTTGTTTCCCTCCTCCAGATACAAGATGATCTCAGAGTTCACGTGGCCAAACCATGACTTGCCATCGGACAAAGAGGCGGTGAAGAGGCTCCTGCAGGGGTGTGGATTTGACCACGACGTGGCCTACGGCAAAACCAAGGTCTTCATCCGCACGCCACGCACGCTCTTCAGCCTGGAGGAGCAGCGGGTGGAAATGGTCCAGAGAATCGTCCTCTTCCTCCAGAAGGTGAGAGTCTGACCTCCTCACGGTGGCTTATGAACTCGGATACTGACACGACAGCAAACCTCTGACCTCATGGGAAATACTGAATTCATTACGCTTGTTTCTTCTTTCTTTCTTTAATCGTGATTTTCCTCTCCCTGATTTTGCCTTGAATCTAAACCAGTGAACCAAATCAACAACATCTTTTCCAGTGTTCTCAAAGAAATTCATGCATATGAATAAACTCGGAGACTAGAAAAAGTCAAATGTTAATACAAGCGCTGAGGTATTTTCGGAGCTGATATAATCTTGTATTGTGAGCACAGGAATCTTTTATCGCTCAGGTGAAAGTTGTCGCCCGCACAGCTATTGTAAAGTTGTGAGTGGATTCATATTTATAAGTTTGGAACATGGTAGTATCTTCGTTTGTTATGTTGTTTTACTTGATTCAGGTTTTTGATTTAATTTGTTACCAATTTAAAGATGATTTAAAAACACTTGAAAGTCCACAATTCATACAAAGAGTCCTGGTAGTGTTACTACGTCGGGCAGAGCGGAGCGGTTACTTTGTTAGATGGAGGCGTTGGTTCGTGGACGTGGTGCTCTGCTCTGCCTGTCTGTCATATCTCAGATGCACCGTGCAAACGCTTGAACGCTATCTCTGACCGACAGGCAGGCAGCTCTAAAACTACTTGAAGCGTTATATCCTCCACCGGGGAACCATGTGATTTACACCTATACGTAACCTGTCATGATATGAGAATCACGTTTGCAGATTCCTCCACACGTTGTGCTTTCACGTCCACCTTTCTCAAGGAGTATCTCCAAGCTCACAGACTTGAAAGGGTTTTTCCAGCCAAATGAGCCCCTGTACAGATTGATTGGTCGACCTTTTGTATTGATCCGTATGACCTTCTGTTGGCTCTTCCCACGGAGTGTTCCTTCCAGTTCTCCCTGAGGAGAGCCCTATCTAGTGTCCGCCAGGATAAGCAGGCCTCGATAGCGAAGGGAAACCCTCGGAGGAATCGCCAACCAAAAAACAAACATCACACAGGTGTCGCAGCAGGCGTGTTTAATCTCGCCCTCTGTCGCCGTTGAGGCCGGGCGCGCAGCATGTGCTTCACGTGCACGCTCACTCGTGCTGCATGCACTCTCTGGCACGCAAAATCAAACAGTGCTGTGACGGCAGCATTGACTCCTGTGTCTATCACGCTGTCGCTCCAACAAACATCCCGGCCTGAGTCCGATCCGCCGCGCCAAGCAATCCCCCCTTATCAGCACCTGGCACACCACGCAGCCTTATGCCAGCCGACAGGACGGCGGCGCCAGGATGGTCCGTCAGCCGGTAACTGAGGCTCAGACACACGTCTCATCCCTCCGTTCGCCTCACAGATTTATAATAATGGCACTTAGTGTGCCCCATCAGACAACTAAGAAACACACTTTTTGAATCTGCACACTCCTTGTGGTGCCGCTGCCTGTCCAAATTGGGAGAACATTGTGTTCTACTGTCTCATTTTACCACATTTTAAATGACCAAAACCTCTCTTCCTGTGAGGAGGAAGGGTGGAGTAGCGGGAGGAAAGGATTGGAGGAGGAGAGGAGGCTCCTTATTAATCCTGCCGTTGTCTACGAGCAGGCACAAAAACATTTATGCCCAATGCGCTGTTCGTTGCATTATTCTCCAAAATGCCAGAAGGCGTACAAACAAAATGGAACCGGCAACGAGTAGCACCAGCACAACGACATAAACCAACCTCCACAGCTCAGAGAAGGGATTGTAATTCACTGTAAACTCATATGTTATATTCCTGTACTACTTTATCGTCAGTATACAAGCCCTGTAGAGAAAGCCGTCAAGTATTAAATGCATTTTAAAGAAATACAGGTTGAATATCCTATAAACTATTTGATCTGGCTGCAAATTTACTCAAATGTAGATTTTAAAAACCTCCTGTTTCCAAATAGTTAAATACGATTCGGCCATCTTTGTTAAAAGTGCTTTTATCAGAAAAGCTCCGAGCAGCTCCAAAAATTCAGAAATGCAAACTTGCAGGACCAGTGAAGCCGTGATGACCTCATGTTCAGGCGTAAACCAAAAGCAGCACCTCGTCTCTCCGCTCTTGTTGTGCTGCAGCCACTCAATCCCCCCCGACCTGAGCTGTTCCAGTCAGGCCCGAGTGCATGAGCAGCTCCATGTGTGTGATCCTGCAACAACAACGCTGATACATCCACCCTGCACAGACCGATCTAAATCATTACCACTTTAAGAAATGGATGCTGGAAGCAGAAAAATACATAACTTAACATAACATAAATATACAGATGTTATAAATTAAACATAGGCCACCCCCACCTCCCGCTGTGTAAAGATGAATATTTCATAAATTCAAGCTCAGCCATCCACATCACAGTAACTGTCAGCGCTTGTCAGAGCAGCGGCGATGGCGAGAACAGAGACTACCCCCCCCGCTGAGCAGCCACCTTAATTGCTTTCCAAAGCTGTACATAGTCTCCGTGTAGCAGTTGGTTTATGAGACGTCCTGAGTGTTTGTCTCGGGTAGTCGGCTTTCACAGCGCCGCCACTCGGGGCTTGTCTGAGCAGGAGCTAAAAGAAATATCCTAAAAGGATAAAGTGTCTTACCTTGTGTGTGTTTTTTTATTATTATCTCCCGGTGGATAACTCGTTGTCTCGTGCAGTAATAACTCAAACCTGACTGACATGCAGTGGATATCTGTGTGCAGCCCTCTTGTGAATAGCGGGCTCCTTAGAGCGAGGCCAGCCCTGCTAAACGGTCCAGAACTGATCCGTCTCCTGCTAGACCTCAGCAGAAACACGATCTCTAATCCTCTGATCCCCCCTCTGAACCTGCAAAGTGTTTAAGTTATCATCCAGATCTATCGCCGCCATAAAAGCACTCCACGGCGTGAGAACACTGCAGCAAATCAAAGGAGGACACTTTCACTTTTTACTGCTGGATTATGAAACGAGGAAACAATGTGCTTCCTCTGTTCTCGAGAGAAAGCTTCGATGTGGAAACTAAAAATCCTAAAGATATCCTGCAGTACAGAACAGCTTACAGCAGAAGAATAACTCTAAAAGACTGTGACCGTGGGTCTTTCTCCATGGCAACAGATGTGTGGCTCACAGCCAAAGTTTACAGGTTGTTTTGTGTTAGACCGCTTTTAACGATCGTCTGCACATCCTCACAAAATCTATTTCATTTTAATCTTACTTATCCACAGAGAGGTGAGTCTTGTTCTGAGGCCAGCAGGACGGTCGCTCACCTCTGTGTCCTGTTTAAAAGAAAGCTGAACATATGCCCCAAAAATACGTAGAAAAAAGATTCTTCAAAAAAAGACAAACCTCACATAAATATTTAAGCATTTACTGGAAGTGACTGGATGATAAAAGAAGACACAAAATAATGGAAAATAATGTTTTAAAGAGGTTAATGAATAAGTGGAGAAAGAAAATATGCAAAAAAACAAATGTGACATTCAAAGGGCTGCAACGAACAATTTCATATTTATTGTATATTAAGATGACGTGGAAGACCTGTGCTGCTGCTGTCAATGGTTCACAGGGTGGATAGTATTCTTTATGCTTTACCTCCTCATGAAGCTGATTTTAGAGTGTGTGTGTGTGTGTGTGTGTGTGTGTGTGTGTGTGTGTGTGT
>NW_022280034.1:2159758-2184561 GCF_004355925.1 Anarrhichthys ocellatus | reverse complement strand
TGTGTGTGTGTGTGTGTGTGTGTGTGTGTGTGTGTGTGTGTGAGAGAGTGTGTGACTTTAAGCTTGTACTGCTGACCATCAGCAATATTCTTCCAATCTGCTTTGTCCAGTCCCATCTCATTGATGGATGAGCCGCTCAATCCAACCGTCAATACTGTCTCTTGGTGTTAGTATGTTTAGTTCGGGATCACTTTGAGCACATTTCTTTCACATCGTTGGAGTATTATCCCCGGAGCTAAGACTCTAAACTGACGTATTACAGCGAGTTCTGATCAAAGGACTGAGGGTGTTTCGTGGTGTTGGTGTTGCCTTTATTGATTCATGATAATAACTGCTGGCCTGTGCCTCGGCCCCTCTGTCTCCCCGTGTCAGAGCATGTTGCAGCCTCACCGAATTGTGCCGCACGCTCTCGATCCCGCCTCCCTCCGCCCGTCCGTGTGCATCGAGCGTGTCACCGGAAAAACCAGCTCGATATCCCCAGAGGATGTGGAAACTCCGGCGCTCAGCAGCAGTCAAGTGTGTCGATGGTGCAGAGCGGCCTATCTGTCTCTCCGTGTCGGGATTTTGTTTGTTTTATTTCCACATCTAGCTGACAACAATGTAAAGGGTTGTTGTTGTTTTTTATTGCCAACACTGTAGTTTAGTTAATGGCCTTTTATTAGACCTCCAGTCCCAATGCTTTTGGATTAAAGAAATTCATTTGGCAGTAATGGGGGTCCTCTCCTCCCCACTCTGTGTTCTGCTCAACATCCCAACCGAAGCCTTCCAGCTCTCACCAGTTGTCCTGGCTCATGTGATAAGTGTGTGCCTTCCCCCCTCTTCTCTCAAGTGAAACCCCAGCAATCTGTCCGCTTTGTTGCAAAGAAAGATCCCCAATCTGGCTTTGATGATCTCATAAATCCGGGGGGCTCCGGAGCGCGGTGAGGGCCGGGGCTCCGGGATGACACGAGTCTAAAAAGGATGATCAGATGGCTTTATTGGCCAGGAGAGTAAGGGGGCAGACCGTCGGGGGCCTTGTTATTGGCTTGATTTATCCGCAAACACCCCCCCCTCGGGTGTCATCTTCATCAGCTCACCAGCGTCATCGCAGCAGAAAATGTGTTGATGCTGTGTTTGTGCCCCGTGTGGAAGCCAGGATGTCGTAATTCTAACCCCTTGCCACCTGTCACACACCTTCACGAGGCTCAACGTAATTAGTGATTTGTTGCTTAGATAAACACAGTTGTGGATCTGGCAAAGGCCCGTGCACCATGTGGATGTTATCACAGCAACATTTTAACTGAACATTGAAAACATGTTCTGAGATTTTCACAGATAAGATCTTAATTCAGTTTATCCAAAGTTACGACATGTTGGTCATGGACCTTCATCAGGTACCAAATAAAGATCTGCAGTGTCTCTATCTGCACATTTTTTCTGTAAAATAATTTGATGGGAAATACAAAATAGACTGTTGTTATGAAGAGAAGTTGAAATGGAGGAATGAGATGCAGATAACCTTGAAGGAAAACAAATCATACAAAATAATGCAATAATCCAACCGCTGCGTTCTCTCCCAGTGAATGAAAGTAAACACGGTGACTTCAGCTGTTGATTGCACAGCAATAGTGTCACATTCACAATGTAGACACAATTACTGTGGATTATACTGTATATTTGTACAGCCAGATAATGTATGAAACATCTCTCTGTTATTGTGACGGTGTTAAATCGATCCTTACAACCACTGTCCACGATGGTAAATATCAAAGTGAACATTTGATTTATTTTTCTGGTAATAACTAGTTATTCTACACAAATAACTTCTCAGTGAAGGAATGCTACATGGTGGTTTTGTTTATATAACATTACACAGTGTAAGTCCTCAGCTAGACACTTAAAAATAGCTATTTTTTTTTACAACTATTTGAGTAAAATCCTGGCAGAAATTATCGAAGAAGAGCTGCACGTAATAGAAAACAAATTAAGAATCGCATAAAATAAAATATTATATAAATGTGAAATGGAGCTGAAACATGAGTGCGCCATAAACAGTTTGTCCACTTAGAATATATATTGGTGTGAATCAGGATGGTTGGATATTCCCACATCATTTCTATTTACTAACTTTAAAAGTTTAAAATACCAATTTAATGAAACTCACAGTCGAGCATTAACATCAGTCGACGTTATATTTGACCCGATGCCTCCTCTGAAAGCTCTGCCTAATTTACCGTAACACTGTGAATACATTGTGAATTTAAGTTGAAGTACTTTTTAACCTTGGTCACAGAGACAACTAAGTAAAACCCCATTCATTCCTCCCACCGCTGTCACCCTGAGCATGTGGGAGAATCGTCTCCGGGGTCGATTAGTGATGAGTAGCTGCTCCTCTTTTCTTATTCTCATCCATTATGCATTAAAGGAAACCGAGGAGAAGGTCCTCAGCGGCCATTTTGCCAGAGAAACAACATTTCAGCCTTAAAATAACACCGGATTAGAGGAGCTATTTCTGTACCTGAATAGATGGTGGTTGCTTTGCATAAACATGCAGAAATGTTTAGATGTAAATACAGCCTGTTCTTTCTCTTTATAGAGGAACCAACGCAAAACAGATAAGGTGGTTTAATGTAGCATGAGCTGTAAGACAGTGTGTGTGTTTCAGGTCATGAAATGTGTTTTTTAATAGTTTGGTAGTGCTTTATATTGAAGGTTCTTGTAATAAGCGTTCATTAATAGGTAATAAGGCCTTCATAAGTGCTTATAGGATGCTTATTAACGTTGTGAAGTATATGAAAGTGATAGTAGCATCATAAACACATTTATTATTAGATTACAATGCATTTCATAAGCAGTTTATAGACTGCTGAAGAACGATGATAAAACTCTTTAAATTGCTTATAACAGCATTACAAACACATTTACTGAGTTTAGCTGTCTGCAGGTGTCGGGTCCGCGGCTCTCTGCTACATCTCGTCTTCAGTTGGATCTAACAAAGGCAAAAAAGCCCCAAAATAATCTTTAAAAAACTGTTGGTGTATAATAAAGGATTTATTAACCAGTTAACTAGTAATGAAATGCATAAGTATGTTTTAATCTTAATAAAGCAACAAAAAACGTTCGTAAAGGTTTAACAATAATATAAAAGGTAAATTAGTTAAACGTAATAAATGTGTTGTGCTATTATAAACAATTATAAGAAACTCTTTTAGTAACTTCCTTATTAAGCAGTCTAAACTGTTCATTTATTGTCAGTGCTTATAAATGTCTTATAATCTAACAATAAACTTGTTTATAATGCTATTACCACCTCAGTAACAATGTTAATAAGCATCTTATAAGGACTTTTTAGAGCCTTATTACCTATTAACTAACATTTATTACAGGGACCTTCATATAAAGCTTTACCAAGATGGATAGTCCTTCAGATTTCCATTACAAAGACTATGAGACAAGTACAAATGATATGAAGGACTTTTCATTTCTGTCTTTTGTTGTTATTTCTAAGCTTGTAATAATTAACAAAACAATGTTGAAGAGTCAGAGGTTTCATGCACAGAAACCAGGCCAGTAGGCTCTATCAGGCTGGTCTGTATCAGTTGACATCACGGGGACAGACTTCTTTCTAGCCTAAAAGGGCTGATCTCAGATTACTGAACACAACACACGGTTACATAAACGTTCGGGCTTTAAAGCTTCCCTTTCTGAGATAAGACGGTGTGACCGGGCTGCCTCGGTGATGAGACGGCTGACGGGATTTCTCTCATTGATCTCGGTGTGATGCAGCTTCTTTCAGAAAGCCGTCCCGTTCCCAGTTCAGAATTAACGCAGTGGATGATTCAGTGCTCTGAAGTCGATCCTTCGGTAATGGCTCTCCAGTGGAGGTGGATTAAAAAGTCACATTTCACATTCGAGCATAATGCCAAAGAACAACTTAAACACAAAAATCTGCTGCCGATATGGATGCTATCTTATCATCTTCAATTAATCTGCTCCAGTCTCATCAGGTGAAAATCGCCTCCTCCACAGTTTTTAATATGCAAATGCTAAAAATAAAAATCCTTCTCTGTGCCGTCGGCCACCCCCACACTGTGAAAGATTAAATATTCATGATCTCCATCGTTACTTTGCATTGCACTTCCAAGATATTCAGGAGTGAGCCTCCAGTGCCTTTGGTTTATGACACTAAATGAACTCTTATTGCTGATTATTTAGCATTATTGTGGTACAATGTACAGCCAAATAAATGTGTAAATAAGTTAAGAGTTGTGTGTAAGAAAGGGGGAGCAACCAGTAAAAGGGGAGAGCATGTGGTGGTGATTTTAGTGTGGGCGGATCAGGAGTTATGGACCCCTGGGGTCCCACTCACATCTATTATTCATGTTTTAGAGGGTCTGATAGACACTCAACCTATGTTTGGTTACAGTCCTTTTTATAGTCCTTATTATTCAAGCATTACGAGCACTGATGTATCACAAATAAACAATGTATAATGAATTCTAATGATGAGTAATGAAAAAACAATCTCTCTCCATATTTGCAAATTAAGAAAAAGGCAGTACGACACATTGAAATACACACTTGCATAGTAACTTTTACAGCAATATGCACCCATATTTATAGCTCTATTCTGTACTTTTATTTTCATTTTAGTGCAGTCATAGCTCTTTATAGTCAGCTTTTTACCACCGGTGCATAAAAACTTAAAATAGCTGGGTTAGCGGTGGATATTCTACCAAATGAATTATTAAAATGTAGATGCAGCAGTTAGAAATATCCCTTCATTCCTTCCTCTGGTGCTAAAAGTGGAACTCCACTTAAGATAAAGGTCGGTGTAAGTCATGTGGAGGTCTTTATGAGTCCTCGCAGTGATTACTGGCAGAGATGAGGGTCCCGCTCTATTGCAGTGCATCATGGGTAATGTTGGAACCAGCGTTTCTATAACTTGACTGCTTAAAGGGAGACACTACAGGCTTATTTGCCACATATGGCAGAGCAGTATAATACTTATCCCTCAAGAACCCTTCAAGGAGCCGTGCAGCAGTTGTGTTCCTATAATACGTCACTGATTGCGGTTCCGTGCATGTTGATTACGTCTGCAGGTGTGGAGGGGCACCTTAGCCAGAATGCGATATCGGCGGATGAGAGCGGCCCTCGTCATCCTGCAGGCCTACAGACGCTACAAGGTGAGATCTTACGTCCGCGAGGTCAACCGCCGCTTCAAAAACGTCCGATCCATGAAGGATTACGGCAGGCATGTGAAGTGGCCGACGCCCCCCAAAGTCCTGCGCAAGTTTGAAGAGGCCCTCAGGAGCATCTACAACAGGTAACATGACTTTCTCTTTCACTGTGATATCTGTGTGATGGATAAAGGTTCTTGCTTTTGAAACACAAGTAACAAGCCGCTTTGTTCAAACTGTTCAAAAATAAAGTAAAACTACCTTTAAATGCTACTCATTCTCATTCAAAACAGAGGCAGAAAATGAGCTTTTTTTTGTTAAATAAACTGTTTTTAAATTGCTATCTGTTGAAGAAAAGCCCTCTCCTGTATTGGCTGAACTAAAAGTGGGTCTGACCCCAACAGCTGGAGACAACGCATGTCCTCGAGTGCTGTTTTACATCCAGATGAGTCCGTTTGAAGCCACTTGAACACATGTTTCCTTCTGCCTCGGGCTCACACTGGGCTCATTGATTTTTCTTCCTCCATCAAAGACTCATCACCGCCTTTCATCCCGACGTCTGTTTGTCTGCTTCTCTCTATTTGAAGCCGGGCACCGTACGAAAAATAGCCTTCCCAGAGAATGATGTTGGCTGTCAGGATGTGTGAGTTAAGGGCCAATAAGTACAGTACAGCTGGGGTCCAATGCAGTCCCGCTGTATCGCCCCCGCTGACCCAACTATCAGAGTCTCAGTGGAGGCAGTCGATCCTCCTCCGCTCTCAGCTCTCTCTTTGTGTTTGTGTGTTTACCTCCAGGTGGTGGGCATGGACACTGATCAAAGGCCTCTCTCCAGAGGAGGCCCTGCAGGTGAGGGCCAAGGTAGCCAGCCTGGAGGCCCTGAAGGGCCAGAGGGCCGACTTGGGGCTGCAGAGAGCCTGGGAAGGAAACTACCTGGTGAGTCGGTGGGATGGCAGCATTGGTAATATAGACATGGGACGATATGAAACGTTCATGTCACTTTTATCCTAAGCCAAAACAACTGTGATTCACCACATTATTCTCATAATATAGTCTCAAAATGTGCTTACAATAGCACTAAAAGATACTGGAGTCACTTTACACTTAAACAAATGTTTTAATGCATCACAGATGTGACGCCTCCTTTTTTTTTTTTTTTTTTTTTTTTTTAAGTGAACATCCTTTTTAGTGAAAAACAAACTATCTTAAATGAGGTAATCATAAGGTGCCCCTGCAAAAATATAACAACATATTGTGAGTCTGTTCTTTTTTACGTTTTGGTGTTGCCTCTCTTTTCTAAATGTTGAAGAATATTTACATACATTTTATGACACGAGTCAGCTGATTGGACTAAAATTCAAACAGGTTCAAATTGTCTTTTTTTTAACATTTCACTTTTTGTACAGATTAAACAAAATCTGTGTTAAGCAGAGAGCTTCGACGGAGCCAGGCTAGCTGTTTCCCCCTGTTTCCAGTCATTGTGCTAAGCTAAGCTAACCAGCTTCATATGTACTGTACAGACGGGAGAGTTTCAAGCATTAAAAAACGCATATTTCCCAAAACGTTGAACTTGTCTTCTAAAAAATATGTGATATATGTGAAAAATTATTAATTGAAATCTGCAGTGAGAGTACATCTAGTTTGGGAGATGAATTCCTTTAGATTAGCGGCGTGTTTTAAACGGCTTTTCTGTGTTTTCTTTGTGTCCGACAGAAGCGAGACAGCCCTGATACGGCCTCCTCGTTCTCACTGGTTTCCAGCGAGCTGCAGCGGAAAGACAAATTCATGAGGATTTTGTTCTCCGGCAACGTGCGCAAGGTAGGGAGGAGGCTTTTAGAGCATTCATCCACTCCTAACCACAGTCACAACATGCATCCGTCTGCACAAACAAAACAAACCCAACTGCTCGTGGTTGTTCTCGCCGTCTCCCTGCAGGCTGTTGAGATGTGTCTCTTGTCCTGCAGGGTGAGTAATGAGGAGCTTTGTGTTTTCCCAGATCAACCGTTTCCACAAGGCGGAGGACCGGGCTGTGCTCATCACTGACCGCCACCTCTACAAGATGGACCCCCTGAAGCAGTACAAACCCATGAAGAGCATCCCCCTCTACAACGTATGGAGCACTCCGTTCCTTTAACTGCTTCCTTTATTGCAAACACAAGGCGGTAAACACAGGGCGGCGCATTAGACACAGTTTAGTGCAGAGGTTTCACACTTTGGCTTTATAGAAGGAGAGCTCTTCTAAACACTGTTTAATGTTTCGCAGGTTAGAATGAAAAGGGTTTATGCAGAACAGCTTTTGATTTAAATGACATGTTAGACACTTCAAAATGAAACCATGAATCCTATAAGCTCAAATTAATGCTGCAGAAAAGCCGTGTTCTGATTCATCTAAAGTGTCAGTTTTATGTCAAAATATTTATTCATGAATGAGATGAAGAAACTTGGCTTTTGACGGCTTATGACTCTTTTGTGAACAGAGACATGAAGAGAAACAACTGTCTTTTTATCAGCAAGGCAAGTTTATACAAAAGTAACTCGAGGTGCTTTACTTCAGATTAGAGGTTTCAGGGAAGTGGTTTAACAAATGATATCAATTTAGATATGTGTATATGGAGTAGCGTGTACAGTGTTTTGGTTTTACAGTCATCTTTTTTTATCCTGCAAGAAATTATTATTAATAAGAAAAAGTCCCACGTAAAATCTTTCTGAAAATGTAAAACAATAAGACGATTGACGGATTGACAGAAAAACGTATTAACTTTTTAGATAATCAATTGACCGTTAAGGTAATTTAACGAGCAAAAATAGTAAATATTTGTTTTCTTAAGCTTTTTAAAAGTGAGGATGTTTTCTTTCTCATGTCATCTTTAATTGGATATCTTTAGATTTTAGACTACTTGACCTTTTATGACATTTTCTAGACCAAACGATTATTTGATTATGAAATAGTCATGAGTTGCAGCCCAGCAGGAGCCTTTCGAACATAAATGTTCCTTTTATGCAACAGTGAGACATAAAGTATATGATATTCTTGCACTCCTAGTTGAGGTTTACATTTCCTCTGTGCATCCTGCTGGACGTGAGAGCAGCTGAATTATCTCCGGTTTCCACATCTCAGCAGCCCGTCCTGTGGCAACATGTCAATATGCAAACATCTCGTTCAGCTCCACAATTGGCTGCTTTTAATTCATATTCACACTGTGATCGGCCCATTAAAGCTGCCACATGCACACAGCACATGAGGCTGTTTCCATGCCATTTATGTTGCGTTTAAGCTGGAATGTATTTATTTTTCTCTTGTTTTCTTCAATTTTCTTCAACGGTCCAGTTGGCAGATGTTGTTACCAGGCTAACTGTTTCCACCTGTTTCCAGTCTTTATGCTAAGCTAAGCTAACCGTCTCCTGGCTGGAGTATCGGTCTTCTCATATAAAGGCTTTTACACTTTTGTATTCATGCGAAATACTATCATACTATACTATACTATGACTTTTTTTTTAAAGGCCTTTACTCTCGGCAAGCATAGAGAACACAGTAAATCCTCACATAAAAGCTGGTATTTAAATAATGAGTCTTACATTATAGCTGTGAGGTGGCCTGCGTGGAAAGAAAGGGGGTAAAAAACATTTGGACTAAACCAAAGTCTCAAGCAGCCCTTTAAAAAGCACCGCTATGTTCTCTCTCTTGAAGTCATAAAAATCAAGCCTCACAAAAGTATTTATGTTTCCTCCTCAAGAAAACAAAGAGAGAAGAGAAAAGCAGCGTTTCAATGAATGCGTAAACAAACCATTGATGATATTTCTGATTTAACCAGCTCTCTTATTGTTCTCTGCTATGAAACATGCAACGCTCACGCAGTTTATTTGCACCGCTGACCTTGGAGGTGAGGCGGGAATGAGACAGGAAGTGAAGGAGTAATGCGTTATACGCCCGTGTCGTCTGGTGAAATGAGTGAGATATGAGGCCGGTGGTGTGTGCGGGGACAACTGTGACGAGACGCCCCGGTGTTCAACCTGACAGAGTGACGAGAGGGAATTAGAGGAGAGCTTGGAGATGGACACCCGAAGCCTGTAGCGCTGCATCTGGAAGTGAAATGGGGAGATGGAGGGGAGGGGGGGGGGGGGAGAGAGAGGCATGATTTTTAGTTATTGTTCATTCAGAGAGTCACACACACACTGAGCCAAGTCCCATACACCAGGCATATGGAGAGCCGTCAGTGTTGTAGAAGGACGTATAGTATGGTTTGCAGCTTTCACACATTGACAGCGACACAACATAAGTAGCAGAGTACACACACGATAACCAGACAGCAACCTCCAGGTCTGAACAGTGAAGTCGATGCTTCATGTGTTAAAGCTGCATTCTCTCTAGTGTCCACCAGGGGGCGACTCCTCTGGTTGTATAGAAGTCTATGAGAAAATGACTCTACTTCTCTCTTGATTTATTACCTCAGTAAACATTGTAAACATGATTTTGTGGTCTCAATCTCTAGTTTCAAGTCTTCTTCAATACAGCATGATGTTCATTTAGTACATTATGGTCCATTTAGAGTCAAACAGACCATAAAGCAGGGGATGCTTTAGGGCGTGGCTTACTGTGATTGACAGATTGCTACCACAGGCGTTGTCCGGTCTGGGTGTTGTCCGTGTTTTTTTTAACCGTGAAACAAATATTTTGTGTCTGTTTTTTTACCTAAAACAATTCATAATTTGTTGCATTCTTAAAGGATAAGTTGTGATATTCAATGTTTTTTTTTGTTGTCAACAAATCCCATGAGAACAACAGATTGATCCTACTAACAAGTCTGTCTGTCCAAAGCCTGATATCTCTTCTCCTCTGAGCCACAGAGCTCCATTAAAAACACAACAGTGAGCCTCACTGTTGTTCCTTCATCACCATGAACACAGACGCTGTAGTTTATTGTGACTCAATCACACACACACCGTTGTTCTGCCACAAATACTCACTAGAGCACCAAATGTGGATTCATCCGCTGTGGAAAATAGTCCCCAACAATTTTTTTTAAAGGAAATGACTGAACTATATTTGGGAGTCCCATTGGTTTCTATTGAAGATTTAATATTTTTTATTCTTTTATTGTTGTTTTTGGACTTTTCATGGGATTTGTTGACAATGAGAGAAGTATAGAAAATGTGCATCATTTAACAGCATTTGGTTGCCAAACCCAAGAAGTTATTCATCCTTTTAGTCACAATCACAACGCTGATTATAACCGCTGACCTGCTGTATCTCTCACACCTGTGGCCTTTTTAAATGTCAATCTGAGTGGGCGGGTGAGGGAATTGGTCAAGGTGAAAAAGTGAGGAAGACGTGGAGAGAGGAAGAGGGGTGAGGAGGAGATGGAGATGTGCTGGAGGCTGAGAGCCACGGCGGCACTATCGATCGTAGGAGGTCAAACAGAGGGGAGAGCAGTTAGCTCACTGTTGATTAGCACCGATGGGCTAAAACCACAGCGTCCCCTTGGCTGCCCGATACTGAGTGTTTACCGCTGCTCCTGTAGGGCA
This sequence comes from Anarrhichthys ocellatus, assembly GCF_004355925.1. NCBI lineage: Eukaryota > Metazoa > Chordata > Actinopteri > Perciformes > Anarhichadidae > Anarrhichthys > Anarrhichthys ocellatus. The sequence continues at coordinate 2,173,882 of NW_022280034.1, read as the reverse complement.
GCATCAGCGCTGACAGATGGTTAGTTCTACAGTGAAGAGTCGACTACTGTCCGCCTAAAGGATTTATACGCCAGTTAATGCCTGCGCTGCAAAAGTGCGATCATTCGACTCTGTGTGTTCTTGAATAAAACGTATCCCGGTGAAGAAACGGTGAAATATCCGTTCTGCACCACTGACTGGTTTCCCTGTTTTTCACCATCTTTTCTTTTCCACCCTCCACCTCACCCCTCTCCCTGTGTAGTGCTGTCTCTCTCTCTCTCTCTCCTCCCGTTGTTGTCATGCCAACTTCCCAGGAGACAGCGTAGTCATGGATACCGGGAGGCAGGGCAGATCAGCTGATGTCTGGTGTCTTTCAGGCGTGTGCACAAATCGCTCTCCTGTATGTGCACTCTTTTCCTGTCTTTTTTTTTTTTTGTGATCCCTGCGGCTCTGGTTCTTTTTTTTGTTTTGTATTTTATTGACCCGTCGATCGCTTCACTTCAGTCTGTTTCTTTCAACACCTCCCACAGCTGCAGTGAGACCGTATTTCTTTATATAGATGAACGGTTTACATGTGCAGGCTATTCGTAACCAGGGGGTGGAAGAAAAGAAAACGTCTGAAATTATGCAAAACACCGTACGCGAGATCAGGATTAGAAGGTGATGAAGCATAATTGTGTTAATAAATTCATCTCAGAGGCGACTTGCAGGCGGATGATGTGTTTTTGCCCCGTAAACATCTCTGGCTGGTTCACTGATGCCCTCACAGGCAACAGCCTCGCTCATTATATCATATTTATTTAATCACACTTTGCTCCCTCTGCTTATTCCCCCCTTCTATCTTTACAGGACTGTGGGGATGTGTTATATAACCGATAGTTTGTTCCTGTAACAATACACCGGGAGAACCTGCTGTACATGTTATGTCCTCATGACAACTGCAGAGCAGAGGGGATCACACCAGAGAGCACTTGACCAAAACCATCGTGGTCATATTGTTAAGTAGTTCTCTCGCAAGTGCTTTCACCAAAATACACCCACTTGTGTGTGTGTGTGTGTGTGTGTACTGTTTAGGAGCATGGCTTTTCTAAATGCAACATTTTGGTGCAGTCCTCCTCAAACAAATATGTAAATTAGCAATGTCCTCCTTGAGCCAATCGGTGTGATTTAAAAAGACAACATAGCACGACTGTGAGATGCATGATAATTGTTTCTGATATATTTAGAAGTGTAATAGAAAGAAAAGAATACGTGGCCCTTTTACAGTGTGTGAATGTCTGCTGTCGACTAAAGTCATGAGAGAAACGTGAAAATCTGTTTTTATTTGGTAATCCAAATATTTGATGCAAGATCAATCTGCAAGACAAGTCCACCGGCGGTCAGTTTGAAGTGTCGTCTTCTCTGCACTGCTCTCATATGGCGGATACCGCTGATAATGCATCGTCCACCTTCCAGTTCCTCCCAAGCAAATATTGTTAGCTCTGTCAGCACTGTTGCCGTTGTTTGTACAATTAGCGATGTTGGCACCTTTAGCTTCTAGCAGCTGGCTCAGCCGTCGCCATGTTGAGAGCCGTGTGGAGGCAATCACTCAATCGTAATCATACATTCAAACTCGTTTACAAAACACGATGACGTGTTCGTTACCATTTGTTTCACATTTGCACCATAATTAGGACTTCAACTAAGCTGCTGATTATTTTCTCGATTAGTCATTTTGTCCATGAAATATAATAAAATAGTGAAAATGTCACAATATCGTGAAGTCAAAGGTGATTTACTCAAAGTGCACGTTTTGTCCGACCAGCAGTCGAGAACCTAAAGATATTCAGTTTACTATCCCATAAGGAAAGGAAACAAACCTGGATGGAATATATATTGTACAATCGAACATGTCTAATTTGATGTCACGTAGTCTGACATGCAATAAGCCTGCAGGATCCCCACTGTCTCAGTGAGTAGGAGCCTTTTAGTTTTCAACACAAATGAGTTGGACTGCAGTAATGAAAAACATCCTCCTCCTCGAGTTGTCTCAGATTTGCCAGAGGAACACTTGAACAGATGGCTGGGCAGATAAATGCCTCGAACACATTTCATACTCAGGGTAAAACTGATTTGGGGAATCAAGACACAAAAAAAATTACACAAGGAAATTAATCCGAATGTATCATTACCCAACTCATTAGAACACCGACCGTCGTTCCAATCAATTAGGCCTTTAATATAAATGTAAATGTAATCGGCTCCATGTAATTAACTGCGGGTGGGTTGCTAGACAGAGGGGCATGGCTTTAGGCTTTAATTCATGGTGATTACGGTGAAGTGTTTGTTTTTCGACAGTCGCAGGCGTCATGTTGGAGCTAAATAAGCTAGCTCTGTTTAGCCGGCGGATGCAACCTGTCTCAGCCCGTCCTCCCCAGATGGAGAGTTTGTCTCGGCGTTGCAGTCTGCTGAGTGGATATTAACGCCCCTGACTGGCTGCCCTGTGGCTGTTTCCTCAACACGCAGCGCCACAGTTCAGCTCGGAAAGACATATTAAGAGAGAAATAAATGGCTGGATACATAAAGGCAGGGAATGACAAAGGAGACGAAGGAAAGCTAAAAGGAAGAGAGATAATGGTGTGAAAAACAAAGGAATGGGGGTTTAATGAGCTCCTTTTCCTCCTGAGATGTGTTTACCTATGAGGATATATTGGTTTCTTCCTGTTGTCTCCTTAGAAGACCTGTTAAGCTAAACAGTCCAACCGCAAAACTGGGATTCCCCCTTCAGCCTGGCAGCTCTCTGTTGTTGTGTCATTTGGGGGCTCTGGGTGGAAAAATTCGATTGGACCTTTGGGATGCTAATCAATGAATCATTACTGCAAGTGCTGATTTAGGCCTTGAGTGGGAGAAACCCCAGAAAACGAGATACTGAGAACACCAGAACAGTGTTTGCTTTGGCTCAGTTTCAATGTGAAAAGCTCTTTACACAAAATGTAACCTTGATGTAGCATGTAAAATAAAAACAACTTCCTTCTAAAGAAGGTTAATATATAATGCTTCAAGTTAGTTACAACATCATTGGATTGGATGTTCTATAAGCTCTTGTACTGTGTATGATTTTTATGTTCTTTGAGTTGACGTCAAAAGGTTTTTGGTCTCCCACTCAAACGATCTGCTTGATACTCAAAATTAGGCGGCAACCTCCGGTTCTGAAAAGTGGATCCAAAGCTTCATGTCTTAAAGCTGCATTTTCTCTAATGACCAGCAGAGGGCGACTCCTCTGGTTGTATAGAAGTCTATGAGAAAATGACTCTACTTCTCTCTTGATTTATTACCTCAGTAAACATTGTAAACATGAGTTTATGGTCTCAATCTCTAGTTTCAAGTCTTCTTCAATATAGCATGATGTTAATTTAGTAAATTATGGTCCATTTAGAGTCAAACAGACCATAAAGCAGGGGATGATTCAGGGCGGGGCTACTGTGATTGACAGGTTGCTACCTCAGCTGTTGCAAAAAGCCAACATGACGACAGCCAAAATCCAAGATGGCAACGGCCAAAATGCCAAACTCCAGGCTTCAAAACCGTACTCAACAAACCAATAGGTGACGTCACGACGACTACGTCCACTTCTTATAAACAGCCTGCGCTCCAAATACCACAGGTCTCCTTCTTTTACTTCCAGTGGAAGTTAAACGTGAAGAATTGGCCCTGTGCAACAACCCCAGTGAATTCATGTCCTTTGGGTTTACGCCACCTCAAACGACCCGATATGCATTAGCCTCTGTGTCCGTATATGTGGTGTATTTGTGTTTATCTACAGTACAGATGGTTATACGACTCTATGTACATGTTTATCTGTGTTTAATTGTGTGTCCCCTCTCTCTCACACTGGCCCAGGTGACGGGAGTGAGCGTGTCCCCTGGGAAGGACCAGCTGGTTGTGTTCCACACCAAGGACAGCAGGGATCTCGTGGTGTGCCTGCAGGCCATGGTGCCCGCCAACGAGAGCCGCATCGGGGAGCTGGTCGGCACCCTACTTAGCCACTTCAAGAGGTAAGTGATCGGGGGAAACAATGGGCAACAAGCGGAGGTAGAAGCTGATTTACTAATTTATCGACAGGTACCTTGATATTTTCAACTGTTGAAAGAGTGCTGAATGTCTTAAAATGCTTTAAAACATGAACTGTAGTTTGCTGATTAAATTCACTGTGGTTGACACTAAGGGGAGGATAGAGGCCTCCTCATATTTTCTATTTAGTGCAAGAGCATATTGACCCCACTTAAACCCAGTGCTCTTCATTTAGTTTACAGTTACAGAACAAGATGTAGTCTAAAATAACGAGGACATTCATGTACAAGTGGAAAAAAACCTTCTCACTATGTCCAATCCAACAGTACTGGCCCAGATGTTTGGTGCTGACTGATGTGACCTGTTGCAGCAGGATTATGGGGCGGATAGAGTGCACGGTCAGCTGTCCTCACTTGAACCCTAATATTCATTTAAGCTGAGCTCAGCGATCTCTGCAGGACAGGATCCTGTGAAGGCCGGCCTTCATTTTGTTCCTAAGCAGAGAAAACATAAATAGATTTAGTCCCTCAAGCCATCAGTCGCTTCCTTTTACCTTCTGATTCACTGAGGTTCACTACAGGATGAACTATTTAACCAACTTTAAATAGCATAACTTAAGCATAGATTAAAGTCTGTGTAGGACGGATTTGTCAAAAACACAGGACGTTGACTTTACCGTAGTTTTGTTACGTATCTTCTGGGCTTTATTACAACCAGTGACGTAGCTCCAAGCGTCGTAATTCTACGTAACAAACGTACTTATTTTAAGACGCTGTCACACATTGTTAATTGTGTCGTATCGCAATATTTAGCCAGTGTTAACGAGTACTGTTTCCTATCAGTACAAGCAGCTTACACATGGTTTATAGCTGCACATCAGCAGCAAACCTGAGACTCCTTGAATTAATATTTCTTCTCACAACCCTCCAAAAAACATCATCTAAAACAGTAGCTCCAGCAAAACCATGTGTGTGAATGAGGTGATTTCATGCATGACTTTCATCCTGTGGTTTAAAAATCCCAGGGAAGGATGAGTGTGTCACCTCAGCTCACATTGACGTATACACACACACACACACACACACAAAAGGAAACTAAATGTTCTTGAACTTCAGGAGGTACGTAGAAGCTGTGGGTCTGTCTGATGCACCGTAGAGAACTGTAAGTCCTGCATTAGAGCTTCAGGTTCCTGTTTGTTGAGCTGTGGATGTCAGACGGCTTCAGGTTCTTTGTTCTCTTTACTGCAAAGACAAACGTTACTTGTTCTAGTCAAACTTTTTGTCGTTTATACTTTGACTGATTGGAACTGATTTGTCATTAAATCCAGCTGTACTGCTAAAGATAGCTAGATTCCCCTCCTACCTGCTTCATTCACTGGTTCATCCTGTGGGCCATACATTATTTTATTCAGGCCTAATAACCGGGTGATTCATGTCTTGTGTTGTTGTTTTGTCATTAAAAAGTATTGGACAAATCAAAATGACCTGATTTTGTCACTGGATGAAAAGTCACATTTTGTATTATTTATCCTCAGGGGATCATGAATATCTGTACCAATTTTGTGGCAATCTGTCCAATGGTCGATATTTCATGGCGTTAGAAGCAAAGTCAGGGGATCACGAAAACGTGATTAGGATTCATCCTCTGGGGAGCATGAACAACATTTCATTGTAGTCCATCCAATAGTTATTTCGGGATATTTCAGTCTCTGACCGTCGTTGCCATATCGATTTCTTAGCTCCAGGAGCAGCAAACATAAAACCCAAATCCACATCACATTCAACAAGAACAATGTCAACACCAGAACTCTGTCAATCCAAAATAAACAAACAATCTTGTAATAAAGTAATCTCACGAATAGAGCTGTGGAAGATTTCCACCAAAACATTGCGGGGAATTCAGATCAGGGAGTAAAAAACAAGAAGTAATTTGTTTTCAGATCTCTTCTGCTGCTGTGATTATCCGTTTTAATGACGCATGATTCTAGATCACAACATCTCTCAATATGACTGATTAGTGAACCCACTGCGCCACAATAGTCGGGCTCATGAATTGATTTGTGTGTGTGTGTGTGTGTGTGTGTGTGTGTGTGTGTGTGTGAGGGGTGTGTGTATCGTGGGGGGGGGGGTAGTCGAGGTGTGCTCCGTCCTCGCCATCCTGTGATGGTGTCTTGTTCCATTGTTGAGCCCATTTTCTCTGTATAGGTGTCTGGCTGAGAAAGGCCCGGGCCTCCTGTAATGACCCTCCCATGTGCGTTGCATGCCGACTCATCCATCACCGAAACAACCCTGACAGAACAAAGAGCATGCCGGCATGTGATGAAGTGTGTGTGTGCATGGGGGGGGGGCAAATCCTGAGAAGCAATCTGCATGTGGCCGCGCTGGCGTTTGTGTGTCCGCGCCACGTGATCTTCCGCGTGCAGCGTCCCCGCCGCTGCAGCTCCCTGCAGATGTGGCTTTAACCTTTATCTCTCCTTCAACATGCTGCACAGTGCACAATATGCACAGCAGCGAGCGAAGGGAGGGGGGGCAGCTTACAGCAGCAACAAAAGCAACACTTTATCCTCGTCTAAGTGACAGCGAGGCCCAAGCAGAGTGACACCGCCGCCGGGAGTAAACCCTCCTCTCCTCGTAGCTGCGACTGGATGCTTGAGGTTTAAGACAGTTTCTAAATCTGTTTGGCGTTAATCTTTTTTTTTTTTGGAATTTTTATTTTGCGAAGGACTGGACTGGTTTTAATTTTGAGATAGTGTCGAGGCAGAAACTTATCAATACGTTACTAAGTTGCTTCGAACTGAAGCGACGCAGAGATTTCGGCATCCCGTCCATAAGAAGATAACCTTCTTATCGGCCATGACGCACCAGTTGTCTGGAGAGATCCAGAAATACTTCATTCTTATTTTGCATAAAAGGGAGGCGGGGATTAGATTCCCATGCCTTCAGCCTCCCTCCTCCCTCTCTCCCTCCATCCTTCATGCTCCCCTCCTGCATGCCGTTTTTTTTCTGCTTCCTATTTTTGTCTGTTACCTCTTTGTACTGCTCTCACTCTCATGAACCCCCCCTCCACTTCCTCATCTCTCTCTCAATCTTCCCCCCTTTTCCTCCCCTGGCTCCCCTCCTTCATTTCTGGAGAGGAGGCGATGAAATATTTAAGGCTGTGGTGCTGTTGAGGCCTATATTTAGAAGAGACGGAGCCCCCCCCCCCCCTCCCCTCCCTGTCTCTCTCGCGTGTGTGTGTGTGTGTGTGTGTGTGTTGACATGCGCGTTACGCAGCAGTGACTGCAGCACTCCCTCCGTCTGCTGCCAGAATAGCAGAGCCAACACTTCAATCTGTCACGCGAAAGAGAAAGAAATCCTCTCCTCTTGGTTACCACAAATTCTCGTATATAGAATTGTTGCCTGTTTGAAATAGGATTATAGAGACGAGTTTTTATTCCCAATTTACCCAGATGTCATGAGTATAGTCATCATATTTTGATAAGATGTCTCTCTGGTTTCTGATCTGTTGTAATTTGCTTGTTGATGCTTTTTGCTGTAAATCAAACTGCACTCTTCCTACATCTCAGCGTGTTGTCTTTACAACCAAACACACGGTTGCTTGAGTTAAATGTTACATAATGAAACATCCTCTCTCCTGAAAAAGATACGAGTCTGAACAAGCGTTATTTGATGAGTTGAGTCAGAATGTGTTTAGATATGATGAAGAATCTCTTCCTTTTGTTCACATCGAGGTTCGGCTTTCTGCAGTAAATCTGCTCGTCTTTCCTCTTACCATCAGGAAACTATTGTCCTTGTTGTCCTCACTTCACTCTTTCTTTGTACGTTTTAAAAAGGTTCAAATGATCCTCCAGCTCAAGTTAAGACGCTGTCACACATTGTTAATTGTGTCGTATCGCAATATTTAGCCAGTGTTAACGAGTACTGTTTCCTATCAGTACAAGCAGCTTACACATGGTTTATAGCTGCACATCAGCAGCAAACCTGAGACTCCTTGAATTAATATTTCTTCTCACAACCCTCCAAAAAACATCATCTAAAACAGTAGCTCCAGCAAAACCATGTGTGTGAATGAGGTGATTTCATGCATGACTTTCATCCTGTGGTTTAAAAATCCCAGGGGAGGATGACTGTTACCTCAGCTCTCATTGACGTATACACACATACACACACACACACACACACAAAAGGAAACTAAATGTTCTTGAACTTCAGGAGGTACGTAGAAGCTGTGGGTCTGTCTGATGCACCGTAGAGAACTGTAAGTCCTGCATTAGAGCTTCAGGCTCCTGTTTGTTGAGCTGTGGATGTCAGACGGCTTCAGGTTCTTTCTTCTCTTTACTGCAAAGACAAACGTTACTTGTTCTAGTCGAATGTTTTGTCCCTAATCAACAAACATCCCCTCTCCTGAAAATGCTACGAGTCGGCCGGCCACATGACCTGACAAATGTCCTGATCTAAACTAACAGCTCATTTGTAAAGCAGATTTGGGGAGGGCCCCATGAACTGGAACTTTTTAGGGGCCCGTGTCTGTGGTGCGGATGTTATTGATGGATTGACAGCTTGTGGGACGGTATTATCTCCATGGTTTTGTAAACGATGGTCCAGTGTTTCTTTACACTAAAGAAGGAAGCATTGAAGCACCTTTCCTCTGCATTGAGAGAAGTCCACCACCTCTCATCAGGGTAGATACTTCCAGATCATTTCACTCAGTTCAGAAGATTTCACCGCTACGATGATTAATGTCGAGGTGTAACACCCGATATCTTCAAATGTCTCGTGGCTTTATGAGTCTGTGAATGCGTTTTTACTTGATCTGTCACTTCCATTTCTTCTCATTCAGCTTGCCAACGTTTCTATTTGTCCATCACACACTTCCACTCTGCTTCACACCTTTCCCATTGAGATGTGAATGTAAAAATAGCTCCGTGTTGAATTATTCATTCACGCAGGTGTTGAGCTGCAGTTTACAAGATTGCGCTCCTACAAATGCAACAGAACATCATTCTGACGCAGAAATGTTCTTGTTGCTAAAGAAAAGTGTGTTGTTGTTTCTCTCTCCTGCTCTCTGTGTCAGTCATGACCTAACGACTAAGTTTCCCTGTAACCGACTCCTGTAAATCCCCGGTTCACGTTGTCGTTCCTGCGTTGAGTAAGCGGCTGGAATAGGTTTCTCAGAAAAAGCACTGAGGATTGTTTCTGTAGCAACAGCTCCGCCGACTGCTGTCAGTGTCCACAGTGATTAATGAAAAAACCCTGAGCAGTAGTGTGTGTGTGTGTGTGTGTGTGTGTGTGTCGGGAGTCATTGACAACATTTGATTAACTCTTGCTGTGCACTGTGTGCATGTTGGTGCAGGGAGCAGAGTGATGGTTTTAGTGAAACGGTTGACTGATTAACGGATGGAATGAATTCATTTGTTCATCATTTCAAAAGTTACAATGCGACACCTGACTTTCAGCGAGTTTTTCTTCGATGCCGTACTTTGAGAAATAATGACTTTGAGAAGATTTTCTGTAAAATGTTGACCAATCACAAGCGACTGTATTAAAACTATTCCGAAATAAAAAGTTTAAACACAATTTCAAGGTAGAAAAAGTAAACAAGATGAAAAAATCTGAGCTGACATGACAGTTTGTACCACCACAGATAACTGACACATTTTAATCGTTACCAAAAATGTTTCGAGGTTCAATATTCAGCAGTGATTGTGATGAATTATTAATCATTTTTTACTCATATGCCCTGAGCTTAACAGCTTTTACAGCTTTTCAAAGGTAACTATTTGTTGTTTTTCTGTGATTAATATCATTTGAAATGAAATATCTTTGTGTTTTTAGATGTCACTTCAGTTCTTTATTGTCCCACTGGGGGACATTCGGCCTGCAGTAGAGCACAGATAAACAGTGACGGAGCACGCAGTAAAATAAACAGGGAATTGGACTTTGGGACGCTGGTTTCTTAACTTTTATGGACTAAACAAAAGATTAACGGTGAGCCGGGTGATTTTGCACTCTGAATACTGAAGTAGTAAAACTATAAAGTGTTTTAGAGGAAACAAGAGAGCGTCTTTCAGCCGTGTCAGCAGCTCTGTGAGGCTGTACACGGCAAAATGCTAACGTCAGCATGCTAACATTTGCACCGTGACAATGACAACATGCTGATGTTTTTCAGGTGTATTGTTTACCATCTTTGTTCAGCGTATTAGCATGCTAACATTTGTTCAGTGGCAGTAAACACAAAGGACAGCCGAGGCTGCTGGGAAGGCAGTTATTTCTGAACCAAAGCCCTGGACGAATGTAAATGCTGTCCTTAAGATAGCCTGAAAGTTATTACAGTTCATCCTGAGATGGGCGACCATGTGGAAACCAATGGCTGCCTGGAATTATGCACCAATCCAACATTGTTAACTGACTTACAGACACGTTGCCGTATATAAAACCACCGAGAGTTAGAAAAATAAACAGCCAAATATTTTTGCAGCATTTTTATTGTTTTTTTTAATCACAGTAATAATGTCAGGCTGGCAACCACTGGATTAGGCAACAGTGAAATGAATCAAAGTTAGTTGCAGCCCTTGGTGATTTATATTCTTAAGGCCCACGGTGAGCATGAAGACGTCCTCCGCCACTCTAAACCGTCCACATCTGTCTCTGTGACAGATGTTTATAGGTTTACCTCCCTCATATCTGTCTCCAAGCATCCGTTCATCCGTTCTTACTGTCCTCTAACCTCCACCACCAGCCTTTGTCCTTCTGTCTCCCTCCCACTCGCTCTTACTCTCCCTCTCCTTCACCTCCCTCCTCCCCTCTCTTACAGTATGAGTCAGCAGTAGTGTGCAGTGCACAGGCCTTCATTGATCTGTCAGAGTGATGTGGTCATGTCCTGTTTCTGCCCTTGCCTTCTGCCTCCCTTTCCCTGAAGACCTGAACGTTTAGCCCCCCGTCTCCTCCTGATGCTGCAGAAGGGATTTGGGAGATGGCTAAGCCGGACTGCTTTAAGGTTGAGGTAAAAGAGGAGGAAACACAGAAAGCGTTAGTGAGAGTGTGTCAGTAATAGTGAGGTGAGATGGAGGTGGAAGGAAGAGATGGGGAAACGATGCAAAAATGATCCGGAGAAGGAGAAACGAGATGTAGGAGATGTTGAGCATTAAACACTTGTATTGATCTGCTGAAGTTAAGGTTCAGGTGACCTATCAGGAGTCACATCAGTCTGTCAGCCTCAGACATGTACCAGTGTTAACTGATGACGGCACGACCATTTTCAAATGCGTGCGGATTAATTATATATTGTTTTATTTATTTATTTTTCCCTACTCTTCCATGATCTCTTATTTTAAAGGACATGGTGAGATTGAGAGTGTGCAACAAACAGCTCTATAATTAGAAGTAATCGTACTTCACAGCCTGGTTGTGTTTGGAGGTGTTTTGTAAAAAATGTGAAGAGTTCCAGCATGTTCAAGCCAAAATATTGCTCTTTAAGCTGCGTAACACAACGATAACAGCATTTATCTCCATACTGAACAGAAATCAATGGCTTCCTGGGATTAGGGATTCACCAATCCAACATGTTCTCTTGTGGTACAAACTCAGATACCTTAAGTTAAAGTACTGATCCGATAACTGCTCTCTTTTTACCCCTTAACATTTTGAATGTGTATTGGAACTGATAGAGGAAATGCAACAAAGAAAATGTATTTAATGTGGTTTGGTCCCATCATGGCCGATACCCGTTCCTCTGAAAAAGGAGAGTATCGTCACAGATCCGCCTGTAAATGTGTTCAAAATACATGAAAATCTCTAAACACAACAGAGCAAATGGTTCACTGTGATGTGAAGGAAATACATCTGCTGTTTGAGTGCTTTCACTGCAGAGAGAAATGAATATTTAAAAGCAACAAACTGTTAAATATATGAGAGAGAGAGAGAGAGATTGTTTTGTCTTCCTCACCAAGGTCACCTTTTCTGCTGAATCAAATATTTCCGAGTGATAGAAGTGGGTTCCTCTCTCCTCCTTCCCTCCTTCTCTATTTCCTCTTTCTCCATTAATCTCCCTCCCCACTGCTTCTCCCTCCCCCTCTTGTTTTTCACTCCACATCCACTTCTCCTCATCCTCCTCCCTCTCACTCCCCTTCCCTCCCTCTCTTGCTCCCTCCCTCCTTTTCGGGGGCGCTGCGGATGCAGTTCCCATGGCAACGGTTGGATCGGTGTTTTGTCCGATACGTATGCGATCCATTAATAACGCCGCTGGCTGGAGATAATAGCGGCACTTCTCGTCCCAGACCACAGACACAGAGCGTATGGTGTGGAAGAGGGAGAGATGAACAAGAGATGAAATGTGTGTCAGAGAAAATCAGCACAATCTTGTATTTCATCTTTACTCTAAAGACGATTAGAACAGGTTATCAGTCCTCCGTGCATTCTTGTGTTTGCAGCATTCAATATCGAAACCTGTGGAGAACCGAGACGTCTGTGATCTCCTCTACAACATGACTTTACTTTGAAGAACTCGGCTTCTTTTGTTAAATTAAAAAGTGTTTTGTAGAAAATGTCTCAAAGTACGGCATCAGAGGATTGTTTGGTATCAACAACAAGGTTGACAAAATAAATGACAAAATTCTCTTTCTGGTGTTAAGTCACCAAAGGGTCTTGCAGGATAAGCTGTCTGCATCGTCGTTTTATAACTTCCAATTTGCAAAGTCAAATTGGAATGAGAGTTCACCGATTCTCTCACACACAGATAATATAAAGCGACTGGTACTCGGAGTCATTGTGATGGAGTCCTGCTCGTCTCAGTGGCACCGTGCTGCAGCCGGGGGGGGGGGTGATGGCGAGGTGTGTGTGTGTGCGTGCGTGCGTGCGCGTGCGTGTAAGTACACATTAGAGATAATACTTGAATGTGTGAGAATGTGTCAGAGGTTGTGTATGAATGCACGAGTGTGAATGTGCGACTTGGTCTGACCTACTTCTCCTCTGCAGCCCCGAATCATCACTGCCTTCCCCTCAGCGAGTGTGTTGACCTGCTGATCGCACCATGTTGTGTTTTCATTATGAAGCACAAGCACAGAGACACGTGCTGGTGGAATAACAGGCTTCACCGTCAAATTACTTCATTAGTCCGTTTGTCCATTTTAACTAACAGATGTCACCATGGAACTTCCCCTGTTGATCACTTACATTAAGACAAATAGTTTTTGCATTACAAGTTTTCTTAAATGTTATGTTTAAATATGCAAATGAGGCATTATCTAATGGTAACCTTTGGTGAATTTAGGAGAAATCTACAGAAGCAAAAAGACAAAATTGTCAAATAAACATCTAAATGTGTATTTTGGATGTTTTATTTCCTCTAGTCTGAAAGAAAAATTGACTAGTGCATAAAGAAACGTGTTTTGCCTGTAGTGTCTGGCCTAAATTGAATATGCGTATTTGGGTTTGGCAACGTCGAGACATCGCTTTGGGCTCTGAGAAATCTATTTTCTGACGTTTCATAGATCAAACGTTAGCAGAAAGCTGCTGATAGATCTGTTGCATCATCTTCCTCAGCAGACTGCTCTAAAGATCATTACATCCTCCGGCATCGCAATAACGCATGAAATCTCATCATACATGTGAACAAAATTGCCCTCTTGTAATTAGCTCTGACCGCTTGACAGATTCTGCACTCGGGGAGATTTATAAAGCCTCGTTTCAAACGGGAGGAGGTACAAGTGTGGCTGGATTGACTAAAGTTCACTCTCTTTACGAGGATAATTTTTGCACGGAAAATGCTCTCCCTCTGAAGTTTAATTGCAGCCTCAGTTGTTATTATCAATATTTGGAATGCCATTAATGAGCGTTTCTATTTCAGGATCTTTATGATTTCATTACTGAGCTTCTTGATCTCAGACCAAATCCCAACTGTGAACTTTTCCTTGTAGCCTCCCGCTCAAATGCTAAACGCATTCAAACACAGTCGCAGTCGTTGATTGCGTAATTAGTCTCCGTGTTAGTGAATCAGATGCTCATTACAAACAGATTGCGAGTGCAAATTGAGTGAAAAGCTCGGCTCAGATTCGCCCCGAGCTCTCGTGTCATCGATTAGGGCCCTCGTCGTTTTCCC
>NW_022280034.1:2130368-2159358 GCF_004355925.1 Anarrhichthys ocellatus | reverse complement strand
TGTGTGTGTGTGTGTGTGTGTGTGTGTGTGTGTGTGTGTGTGTGTGTATATATGTGTGTGTGTGTGTGTGTGTGTGTGTGTGTATATGTATATATGTGTGTGTGTATATGTATATATGTGTGTGTGTATATGTGTGTGTATATGTATATATATATGTGTGTGTGTATATGTGTGTGTATATGTGTGTGTATATGTATATATATATGTATGTGTATATGTGTATGTATATGTGTATGTGTATATGTGTATGTGTATATGTATGTGTGTGTATGTATATATTCAACCTATGTACAAATTCAATTCAATTCAACCTATGTACGAATAGTACGTACTGTGTGGATATACCGTATATATTTTAATATATAATAGTCAACATGGGATATGTACTATATGCATGTGCATCTGCTGGTGTGAGCTATATTTAATCTGCTGCTGGGCTCTCGGCTCTCCTCACACTGTATATAATGTATGCGCTCACTATCGTCCACCATCTTACCGTCACTCTGGATAACCGCATCGGTTACGTGCTGATACAGTAGGAGGCGGAGCCTAGATATCTTACTGCATCGAGCTCCACGTTTACCCCATAATCCGACCCCCCGAAACACACATGTTCTACACAGCAACAGCACCACTCCGTCTCCCACTGTCAGACCAATTATGACCAGCCTCGGCACACTCTCTCCTCCCCCCCTCGGCCTCCTTCACCTCCTCTTCTTCCTCCTCGTCTTCTGTCATTGATGGCCATTAATCTGCCCGACTTTAGGTCTTTTCAACATGCTTCTATATACTGCCTTCATCTCGTCCTCCCATAATTTAATCTCCTATATTACATCTCCTCCTCACCTTGCTTTCTCCCCATATCCTTCCATTTCATCTATTCATTTGTGCTTTTAATCCGACCTTATGTGACGCCCGGCCCTGAGCAAAATCAACTCTGACCCGGGGCTGCTTGCACCAAGAGATGCTTTGACTGTGGCTTTGATCCAACACATAGTAAAACGTTTACATCAGATAAAGCACAAAGGAGTCCAGACACGTTATAGATCGACTTAAAAGGGACATTTTGTGTATTTTAAACGCCGAGAACTTCTAATTCAGTGAGTCTCGAAATGATGACGATGGTACTTTATTGTCAGATCAAGTGAGAAAGCAGATTCATTTGTAACATCAACAAAGACAACAAATTGAAGACAAGAAACAAGGATGCATACATTAAACATACCATTATAATCACCGCATATTATATATTCAAGACCCTTCAACGCACATTTGATCTGGGATCCATATTTAATTACAGGATCGACTGCTACACAGAAGAGTGCTTCAGTCAAACGTGATTAAATCGGGGAATCCTGTATCGCATATTCAATGGCAACAATTTGTATTCACTGTTCAGGACAATAGTAGAATATAGCCCCAAAAAAAGTTTATTATTTGTATGATTCCAGAATGAAGTAGAACTAATTCACAGTGAATTCTGTGTAAAATAATACACCTTTCAAACTATAAAGAGCAGATAGCTCAAGGTACAAGACGAAAACCGTTTAACTCTTTTAACTAGTGGAGACACATGCACGTCCCTGCTGGAGACTCACTCTGGACGTAGAGAACAGCAGCCTGTCAGGAGAAGACGAATAGATGAGCTTTTGATTGACGTATTGATTGCCTTTAATAAACAGAATTGGAGGCGTAGCCACTTGAGAAGTGAGCGGTCTCCCTTCAGTAATGAGCAACTAATTGAGGCGGCCTGTCTTTTCTTTCTGTTGTGTCTCTGTGTGCTTATCGATTCACCTGATGTGTTTTTAAGTCCATTCAGCCTTGAAGAAGGCGGAGAGTCCCTACTGAAAGGCCAAACACAGACGATCAGTGAGGAAGACTGAGCTCAGTGAGGAAGACTGAGCTCAGTGAGGAAGACTGAGCTCAGTGAGGAAGACTGAGCTCACTGGTCAGAGACGACAACAATGGGATGACCCAAGCACACAGTGGACTCGCTTGTTTAACACTCCGGCTGTGCAGCTATTGTGGCTCTGCAGAGAGAGAGATAGTCTCCACCATCTGTGGGAGCAAATACAGATTCCCCCCCGAGACGGACGCCTGTGCTTTTTGTACATTTCCGGTTTGTGGTTCGTCTCCCGCTGATCCTTTGAACAGAGAGGCGTAGAGGTGAGAAGTGTGTCCTTTTGTTTAACCAGAGCATCTGCGAGCTCGGGCCTCCTCGGAGCAGCTTGCACGAGTCGCCGTTATTGATAGCCCTCACTCACCCGCTGTCCCGTGGGAACAGGGAGAGTGTAGCTCCAGATGCCGTGTGGACGTCCCACCAGCGGTCACTCCATCTTCTGCTGTCCTCGAGGCTATTGAAAGGAGTTATGTGGCCACAGGAGGTTTGTCTTGACCAGAAACAGCGCCGGGCTGACTGGAGATTTTTGCGTACACTCTTTATTCAAGGATGAAGAAAAAGTCTCGTCTTTAATTTTTTTAAGCATCACAAGAATACTCTTAGAGTTATGAGAATTTGATCCACGAGGACTAATATGATTTTAAAAGTTTCCAAGAACCATTCAATTATTTTATCTCTCACCTTAAAGCCTAAGAAAAAATTGTATTGGCCTTTTCTCCAGTATTAAGAATTCACTTTATTCATAATTTAGACTAAATTCTGTCCTTTAAGGCGTCTTTTAGAGCTACATTTAGGAAAATATGATGTATCTACTAAAAAAAAGATAAAAACCTCAAGTGCAGCAGTTGCTCTAAGCAATCTCATTCCCTAAATATCTGAAGTGGATCTAATCAAGCAGTTGTGATGCTATCGAGCTGCATTATTATGGGAAGTGATTCAGTGCTTCTGGAGCTTCACTGGAGACGTCGAGTGAAAATATCAGTGGGCCTCTGCTGCTTCATTTCTGACCAATTCTTTGTGTTTGTCTCTTGCAAGTCCCTCAACTTTATGTAAATGCAATGCACACAACCACCTGAATGCACAACTCAAACACACGTCCACACATCCATCTACAGGACCAGGATTTAAATCCTTCTTTGCCTGATCGGACTATTTAGCTGCCAACTGTTCACATCAGTAGTCTTCTGTTCAGAGTTATGTTATATCTTTGCATGTTGGGTGGAGAGCAGATGAAACTGAGTTTCCATCACATAACACAGCAGCTGCTGTACCAGAATGTTTGTTTTCAGTTTGACGGATTTCAACCGAAAAACCAGAGAACTGGGAAATAAATGTGTAAAATATTTATGCTTTCACACTTGAGGATCACAAAAGGCATTTTCTTCAAGACGTCTCAGGGGCCCTCGGGGGCCCTTGATAGCCAGCTACTGCAGCGCTGCAGATCTTGCTTACTTTGCATAAAGAAGCAGAAGTACTAGCTTAGCATAATAACAAGCGGAGCTTGTGTTTACTGATCCAGCTTCAAATGGAGCCTCATGGGAGTGTTGGAGACTCCTAATCTTGTGCAGTTGAATGGGACGCTCTCTCGCATGTTTCAGAGAGCTGAACACGTCGGTTTACAGTATATTTCATAGCTCCTCACCTTCCTCCTCTTTGTCTCGTGCAGAGGCCCGAAGCAGCTTCCAGCCGCCTCTGACCTCTGAACCCTCCACTAAAGATTGACCTCGCTCTTTTCCATCCTCCTCTTTTCCCTTCGACAAACGTTTGAATCAATTCCATTTTTGCTGTCAGTGCATTCTCTCCCCCGTTCTTTAAATGACCTACTTAGTAATCCCTCCCGTTGAGAGTACAGCTCTTCTTCTCCGTAGCGGGAAGAAAAGATAACAACCGAGAGAGGGAACGCTACATGTTCTCAGCTTAGTCAATACTGCATGCAAATGCCGCCTTATGGTGGATTTGATGCACCAAAACCTGCTGAAATCACCCGAGACGGTTGCTGCAGAAGGCTCTCAGTGCTGCATTTGATCTGGTCTTTGTTTTGTTTTTCATGCCTCTAAACATTTTACTCTCTGCAGCTTGCAGCCGTCATGACGTGCTCTGCAACACCAAAACCCTTTTGTCAACCTAGAGGAGACCTCATGCAGAAATGATATCGAGTCAAGACTTAATATAATGTCTGCAGATAGGAGATATCCCTCCAGTCTTCTTTTAACACTGAGCTAAACCACAATAACAGCATCTTAAATGCCTCTCTACTTCTCATACACCACATCTGCAGCTGCAGTACGAGCAAAACTTGGGAACGGTGGTGCTAATTACAGAACTGCACTCAGAAAAGCCTCTAAGGCAGTTTTCACACTTTAAAGTGGAGCACATGAGGCCGGCACAGTTTCCTCCATCCAGGCTGGCGGAGCTGCTGCCTCATGTCACATTCTCTCTTTGCAGCGATCGTCCAGGGTGATAACATTTCCTCCCATTAAAAAGCCTGTTCGGGTTTAAGTTCCAGTGTGATGCAGGTCTGCGCTCCGCGTCGTCTTTCCTTTTCCTCTCCGGTGGGAATGTGGAGCACGTGAGACGTGTGATGCAGCCATGTGAGACGCAGAGAAGGCGTGACAGTGAGAGGAAGAGGGATGATGTGGGAGGTCTGGTGTTCAATACAAAATGTATGTAGTTAAGTGGGGGGATGAAAAGGAAGAGAGAAATGTAGAAAAAGAGCAACAGCATACAGGAACATGGAATTAATTATCTTTACTAAAATATTGAAAACATGAGTTAGTTATTTTTTGCCGCACTAGCAGCATCAGCTGTATTGACTGGCTCAATTTCTTTGTACAGACATTCATGGTTCCCAGACGATGAATCTTCCAGACTTTTGACTTTTCCTTCCGTGCCACCATGTTGTTGACAATTTTGATTTAAGATTCAAATGTCTCTGTGCAGCTATTTAATAATAGTTTATGTTTGAAACTTGTCGTTTATGACCAAATACCTGCTGTACTAATCCACTTCCCATCAGCCTCAGCTACGTTTAGTGCTAGTTAGCATGTTAGCATGCTGACGTTAGCATTTAACTCGGCACAGCCTCACAGAGCTGCTGGCATGGCTGTTGACGCTTAACTCGCGCGTAGCATGAGCCACAAGGTTGAAAATTGATGCTTAACGCTCTGGTAGTTTCATTATTCTCAGAATGTACTGTCTAGAAGCAAGAAGACGATGACGAGTGTAGCCGGTAAAACGCCTTAAACCAACCTCCACAATTCTTCTCTGCTGTCAACTGTGGAAAACAAATGTTCCTAACCATGAGATAGCCACGTGTTGTGATAAAATCATAACCAGAGTAGATGCTTAAAAAACCATAATTAAAATATTGAACAAAATGTAAAGCTGCAATAATGCTTTCAGTCTCTTGCAGCACACCTATCTTTTAAAATAAACCACCTCCATATAAACCACCTCCATATTGTTAATGAGTGCCTCTGATCCTGCTGTGGCTGAAGAAATGTGGAGATGCTGCTTTAATGTGCACGAGGAGTCTGGAGAAAAGCCTGGGTATCCATCAATCATAGAGGCAGCGTGGTTCTGTCTGCTCCCTCAGTCCTGCCCAATGGTGCCCGGCCTTCACGCACACGCACGCACACACACACACACACACACACACACACACACACACACAGTACACGTGTGCGTGCTTTCCCCTCACTCCTTGCGTTTCTTCATCTCAGTATGGTCTCACCAACTGAAATATTGATGTGAGGAGACCGTAGTTGTGTTTGTTCAGGGAGGCACTGAGTCTCTGACAGATCGACAGCATGGGTTCATCTGCTGCTCCCATCTGCATCGACCTGCTGGACTACAGGTGTGTGTGTGTCAGTGTGTGTGTGTGTCAGTGTGCACATCTGTTTCATGTGCACATGCTGGATGTCTTTTTGTAAATCCGTAGTCCATTCCTTCGGACTGGACGGTATATTTGGGGCGTATTCTTGTCACAGAATCTGACCGTATTGACTGGTATTTTCACGAGCCATCTCTGTCGTTTTCCACTGATGCAAATATTTGCCTCCTTCATTTGCCTCCTTGATAATCGATTTTAATAGGATTATGCACACGATGGAGAGAGTTGGACACTGAGGTGCTGCTGATGCTTATTTTAAGCACAAAGGAGGATACCTGATGCCTGTTGCCTCGCCTCCTCTCTTCCTCACCTCCTCCGCTCGCATCTCCATGGGCGGGACTGAGACGCGAGGCGAGGAAAGGAATCGAGGAGGCACAAAATCGGGAAATCAGAAATCACCCCTAGTTTCAGGAATAAACGCACGACATCAGCAGAGAAACGGCTCTCTTCCAGAAACAGACCAGAGGAAAGTCAGTGGGCGTAACAACTTGTAAATATAAGTTAGATTATCCTGTAGGTCTGTTTTTAGATGTCTTCAAGCTTTAGTCACAACTCAGGGATTGTGTAAGTGCAGGAATAAGAACAAGAGTCCTATAACTTCTAGAGGTATAACTTCAAAAATGGCTCCATCATCATAGCTAAAAGTGAGGAAAGATCCAACTTTGATCACCTCCTGAGTCTTTATGGCTTACCCCCCCCCCCCCCACCCCCCCCCTTCAGCAGTCATTTATTATTCAGCAGCAGAGAGCTTGGGGGAGAGCCAGGTACACTATTAGACGGATAACTCAGAAGTGGGACATGATGGCATCACAGACTGGAGGTAATCCTGGCTCCTCCACCTGAAAATATTCCGGCTCGTCTCCTCCTCGCCGCTCTCATTTCGCAGCACTTTCCTTCACTCTGGTACCTTTCAGCACCTCTTACCTTTTTCTCAATATTCTCTCTCTTATACATCTTTTTCTACAGACTCTCTTTATTCCTCTTTTCGCCACCCTTTAACTCTTCCTTGAGCCTCCATAATTTTGTCCTCAACTTTTATTTTCACCTCTTTTTCTCGCCTCTTTCCCTTCCCCTCTTATCCTCAATCCCTCCGAGTAAAGAGGAGATACTTTTGGGAGCAAGTGAGCTTGGACTTGCATGGCATGAAGGGCAAAGACACACAAAGGGACCCCATAGGGAGGAGGAAAAAATTGATTTTCCAGTCGGAGAGGCCATCCAGTGGAGGACTAAGTCTGCCCTCGGGGCTCTGACCAGCTCCTGATGGGAAAGGCCAGCCGATGACCTTCAGACTCAACGAATCATGTTTATTTTTTATTCAGAGATGAAGTGTTCTATTGGTTTTTAAAAAGGAATACCAGAATGTTTATTTGGAGGCAAGCTTCGGCCCCGACGTATCAGAAACGTGTCAAAGATGTGGTTTGGTGTACCCGGTGGAAGGTGTGTGTGTGTGTGTGTGTGTGTGTGTGTGTGTGTGTGTGTGTGTGTTTCTGTGAATGTGAGCCTCAGCCCGTTGGACCTTCACGAGGAGCACAGCGCAGCATCCCCTCTGGTGTTACTGTGAGATGGAGACGCTCAGAGAAAGAGACGTATCACAACACAAACACACACAGAACCATTGGCTGGCCGGCAGCCATGACAGATGGGGAAGTTCAGTCCACAGATAAGGGGCAGGGGGGGTGTTGCCATGGAAACCAGCATCAGCGCTACCCCTGAGCCTCTCCACTCTGCATAAGCCCGAGATACAGAGAGGCGTCTGCAGAGGAGAGTGCGGCGTGGGCAGCGGGAGCCGGCTGTTTAGGACTTGTTGTTGTTGCGCAAGGAGTCGGTGTCGTCGGGTTCACGACTCGGTTCCTCGTTTTAGAATCGACGACGGTGTTTATGCAGTTAATGGATTTGTTCGTGGGGGACAAAGGCGGCCGTTGTCTGTAACTGTGTCAGTGAGAAAGTGTGTCACGACGAGCACTTGACTGCACAGAAAGAGATGCATGTGGATGTCCATCCCTCCTCTCCTTTACATTTACTCTCTCCACCAGAGAGCAATTATCACATCCGTCTTCACATTACATGTTCCTCTCTCTCTGTCTTTCTGAACAGCAGCCATTTCTGCCTCTTTCTCCTCACTCTTTGATTCCGTCATCGATCCTGTTTAAGAGCAAACGAGGCAAAGCACCCGTCGGCCTAGAAAAGGGTCTAACTAGATGTGACAGGCACTAAAAGCCAATCCAGTCCGTCGACGCCATATGGATCATTACTTCAGCAGCCCTCCTGCTGGATTTCTTCTCTGTTATTCATCTTCAGTTTTTCTGTGTGTGCTGAAACCAGGCGGCAAACTCTGAAGCCGATGCTGAAGTGTCTTAAAGCTGCATTCTCTCTAGTGTCTCTCAGTTATGATGCTGCGTGAGACCAAAAATGATTTATGTCCGAAATAGCCTTTCATCCTTTTGCTCTCTCTCTCTCACACTCGGGTCACTAATGGATCCGCATATTTTATTCCTGTGCATTAAACTATGACTGAATGTAATGTGAAGCCACCGAGGCAAGCTGCTTACACGCACACATTAGGGTGGCAGTAATATGAATAAACTGTTTATTATTATTATACGCGTTAATGTTAATTTCTTGATGTTTGCTTTTCACAATGTGCTGCCTCACACCTGCCAGTAACTTTCCTTTCTTTGGCTCTTTCCGTGTCTGCAGTGAGAAGAGGAAGCTGCAGGTGAACGTATCGAGCCCCATCCGGTGCAGCATGAGCGGCAGGAAGTGCACGGTCATCGTGGAGCCCAAGATCAACCAGTCGCAGCCAGACTTCACCAAGAGCCGGTCTGGTTACATCCTGGCTGTTCCTGGCAACTAAAACAAGCCAAATCGAAGAAGAAAAACAGTGACAGCTGATTTCAAAACCAGGCCGGGATACCGATGATGATTCACTTCTTATTTGCAGATCTGCTGACGATGTGACGAGTTAGATAGCAGCTCTGTAGGAGGATTGTGGTAATTAAATCCTCAAAAATGCAAAGAACATGCCAAATTTGACCTGTTTTGTAGATTTATATGCAATGCTACTATAAACAGGAAGTGTACAATATACGCCTACATGCAAAACTGTGTTCGCTAAACAGGGTTTTTGTGGGGGTGGGGTGGGGGGGGGCGTTAAATGCACCAAAGTGGAGTTCTTTCTTTTTAAAATCCAAATTTGAAATGATTTGCTTTGTGCAATATTTACTTTATGGTAGATGCAATATGGTGGTAGTCAAGGTGACAGGAGATTATGCGGCAACTGTTCTCTGAACCGCTGATGTTGTGTAATAGGAAACAAATCCAACGGCTTTGCAGGAATTTATGGTGCGTGCAGCTCCCTGTGTAGGAGCCCCATCTAAAGTGAAGCATGAAGTAAGATGATATTTATGTATGTACGACTGATACGTAATCTAAGGAATAATAATGTTATTGAAGACTGACCTACCTATGTGGTAAATGAAAGGAAACGCAGCCTACACTTTTGAGTTTGTTCAGTGTTTACAATCACATATGAGAACAGCGATATTGTGATTCAGTGGTTCAGTCGGTGTCTGAGGCACAAACTCTAAATCCATTGATGTTGAGCGGGATGTGTTGAGCATATCCTGAACATCGCAACCTGCTAAATGCAAAGATCTATTAATTTAAACCCTGCTGTGTGTGCGTTTTATAATATTCCAATACTGCTTGTATATTAAAGGGTAGAATATAATTCATGTGATGGCACTTATACTGCATTTAGTATAGAAAGAGAACTAAAACTGAATAACAGAAGGCAAATATGAAGACGATAACCAAAGCGTTTCTTTTTTAGAGACGTATTTTGAGCTCATATTCTCCCTAAAATATAAGTTTTTCAGCAAAGTGTTGCTGGCCAGTACTGTATAATCCCACTAGAACTCCAGCTCCCCGAACATCGTCTCGTTTTTGCTGCCTTTGTGTTGAGTGAATAGCCTAATGACTTGTAGTGATCCTTCGGAGTCAGACTTCCATTTGACAAACATCCCCTTCATTAGAGAGAGAGAGGGAGTGTATGAGTAGGAGTGTGGGAGTGTTGATTAGCTCTCCTCTTCTCCTCTCCTCGCCCGAAGGAGTGAAGACAAAAGGGGTGAGACGTTTGGGATCAGACCGCCGTCCTAGTTTACCTCCCCGTTGAATGATGGGAATGACTTTTTCTGGACTGTTAGGAGACTCATTTTTCATCGGCTCTCGCTAAACTCCCTTCGCTGTTCTCGAGCCAAATCCCACCAATCAAACCATCGGCGCTCAGAGATGCTTTGTACTGCTCTCACAAGCTGTCGGATGTTTTGAGAGTTTTCACTCTTGTTTTTTGTGCCAACACTTAACTAAAGTGTTGGCGCGTTACAATATGTTCTTTATCCAGCAGTTTGCAAAAAGAAAAATGTGTGGCAGCACAGAAGCTCATGAGATAGAGATGTCTGGCTTCACACTGTGTTTAATAATAATATCCATCCACAGATTGAGAACATACGGCATATTGTTTCTTTTGTCTTTTAAAGACAAATAACCAACCCAGTTATTCTCAGGTTAAAAAAACTGTAGTCCACAAACCGACTGCATCAACTTCTTATAAACAAGTCTATGAAATAATTACTTTCTCTATTAATAAAGATCATGTGACGTGGTCGAAAGCTCTAGAACAGCAAATGATAATAGGATTGTCGTGATGGCGTGACAGTAAGTGTCACAAATTCTAAGAATGAGGAGACGAGCGCTATATCGTCTGTGCTAAGACCGATTAAAGAGTACTTGGCTGAGGAACGACAGACCGGGGTTACGAATCGGAGCTCCCTCGGTGTTTGGCCTAGTTGAAGAAGCAGACAGTCGGCTTTACTTCAACTTGTTAGCAATCACTTTAGCCACAGTAGCACGGCGCTCTAATCGTGTGTATGTCTGAAGGAGTCCTTTATCTTAATTAGTTTGCATGCCCCCCTTGTCTTTTGAGGAAGCAAATCTCCATTCTACCTCGCAGCTCTGTGGTGGCTGACCTTGTCCCGTCGCTTTGATGCAGAAGAGAGTTGTTTGGGGAAACTGGTGCATGCATAGTGTGTGTTAAGGAAGTGACACACACTATGCATGCACCAGAGCCTGGCTCTGAGCTATGGAGCTCAGAGCCAGAGGTGTGTGTGTGTGTGTGTGTGTGTGGATTATAACGCTGCAGCTCTCCATATCCTTCAGCATGGTAATCTCCCACAGGGCTTCTCCTCTCCTCTCTGCTCTGCTATTCACCGCTCATCATTAGGATGGACTCCGTGTCACTTCTCACTTCAGCGCTTCTCTCTTTCCCTTTCTCGAGGCAAAAAGGGGGGTTGGTGAACAAAGCCTCGCTTGGCCTCCTCCTCTTCTCTACTCCCATGCGTTCTCTCTCTCCCTCCTCCTTTTCCACTTTCCTTCCTCCTGTCAGATCACTTCTCTCCTCGCCCTGTTTGTCTCACTGCACCGTCCTGCAGGGCAGTGAAGGTTTTTTTCCATTTTTTGTTGTTGTTTTCCTGCTTTCCGTCCTGTGCCCAGGAGGCGTGGAAATACAACCGTAAACTACACCAGCAACAGAACAGCAAGTTGAACAATAGGAGTATCACGTAGCAACAAAAAACGAAAAAGATGAGTATGTTAACCTCAATACTGTGGTTCTACATCTTAATTGTTCTCAACAAATTCCACTGAAAAGACCAAAACCAACACTACGCTGTGTCGCAATTCAGATACTTACATTAGTAGAGTTCTATGTAGTACACTGTGTACACAAAATACTTGCATACTGCATGAAAATTGACAGGGTAGTGCTGTCTCCATAAAAATACAATTCAGTCCTTTTTTATGTTTTCTGTTGTGACTGTTGCAGCGGGCTAACTTCCATAAACTAAACCGATTTACGGCAAGTAAACTAGCTAGCTAATTAGTAGCCTTTTTCAGTACCAAATCATGACCGATAAATTAACCCAATGAATAATACTGATGTCTTCTATCCGACAACAGTAAAGAGTATTTGTTTTGTGCGGTGTTCACCAGTGCAACTGCGACCGCTGCTGCAACCCTCCCTTCCACTACAAAGCCAAGATGGCCTCCCTTTAGGGTGATAAGTGTCCAGCGGTCCACACGCAACTTTTTGACCCTTTATGAGTACACGATCGGGATACTCGCAGAGCAATGCATTTTTTGCCACACTTGTCAGTATGAACGCACGTATGCATTCAAAATAGCAAGCGTAAGTACAGAAGTATGTGAAGTTGAGACTCAGCGTTTGTCTCAAAACTTTCTAGCTTCTCTGAGCTGCCTGTGGCGCTCAGCAGCAAGCTCACTGGTTCCTACTGACGACGTCCATCTTTAAAAACGGCTCCCTTGGCACTGAGGTAGAACATGGCTCAGGCTTTGATACACACAATGCTTATGAGAAATAATACGTATGGAATATCATTAGTTTTATCTTTTAATTTTGTTTTTTTTGTGCTCAAACCAAATCAGCGAAGTTTACTTTTCCATTTTATTGATTATCAGCTTTACAGCAAGTGTAAAAAATCACAATCCTTTCCCTAATTACTCCTTCATAAATGGGCATAAAAGAAAGGAAAATAGGAATGTTAAGACTAGGAGTCTTGTGCCATTGTGTTCTTTCCTTTCCTTTTTTTCCTCTATTCTTCACAACACTCTTTTATCAAGCCCGACCATGTTAGCCAAAGGGTAACAAATTTTCTTTTGCATAATTTATTCCATACTCTGTGGCTTGGCGCAACATCTGTACGTATACACCATTAATTCAGTATGTGCCTAATTTTATACTTGGTTTATATTTTGCATATTTGTGATTCCCGTAAATATCCTGTAATATCCAGACCAAGTCTAAAGGGAACTTCACTGTTGTAACACCTGTTTTTGTGCAGATGTATTCTGTATAAATGCAGTTCATGCATTCCATGATGTTCCACAATGAAACGTATTTCATTAATCATTTCATTAATAAATGTATTTGCATCAACAGCTGCTGCTTTTAGTCATTTTCTGAGCTGGCGTGTGGGTGATCAGATAACACTGAAATCATTAGTCTGGATATGGTGCCAGGACTGATGTTGTGTTGACTCGAATGTTTCCCCGAGGCCAGCCGTACTCCGTAATGTGTGACGTGGAGATAGCTGAGTAGAGCTCATCGTTAATCCACCCACTAACAGCTGTTGATGACGCAACGGCTAAAACTCCTGCAGTCGACATGACAATGCCGCTTCCCACTGCGTCAGCCGTCACCGGTGACCTCAGCAGGGGTTTATAATCCACTGGTTGATGGATGACTATCTGCTGCGAAGAGTGGGATGACTGGGGTTTTTTCCCCCACGGGGCAGTGGCTAAGTAAGACGGCACTGACTGACCCAGTGGTGAAGTAAATGTGAGTTAATGGACAGAGTGATTTGCAAAGAGTGAACTGACCCAAACTAATCTGTCTGTGTGTGCGTTTGGAGATACAGCCCTGATTCCCAACCAGGAGATACTTCTGCAGGAAAGACTGTGAATAGACATCTTTAAAGATTATCCACATCTTTTGTTTAGGAGGAATGTAAACACACGTGTAGGATTACAGATTGATGGGATTGATGATATGTTTATTGTTACAATTATCAAACTGCCAGCCCAGATACGGCCCACAGCATAGAGACCAGCCTCCCACCAACCCGAGCTATTTGTAAGCTGCTGTGATGGAGAAGTTAGCAATATACCAGTTAGCCAGCGAGCAGAGCAGATGGAAAGGATTATTTCTGTCAGATTGCAGGAAATGGAGATAAGTATAAGAATACGATAAATGTTAGTACATTCAGTTTTTACACCAGCTGTTAGTAGTATGAATGCAAACAAAATGTCCCTTCTCTCACTTTTGCTGTTATTTCCAGTGTAAAGGTGAATAGGGTAAAAAATGTAATAATAATAGATAATTATCTTATATGTGCTAATTTTCATACATTTCCAGGACATACATCTGAACATACAGAACATTGGATGAAGCCAGGTTCAAAATTCTTGTTTCATTTTGTTGAAATATTAAAGTCAAAGGTTTGTACAGAGGGAGTTATGGATATCTCTTTGTATCACTCCATGAATCAGAAAATACTGTCGACTATATAAAGAAAAACATTTTTTGCCATTTTTTATTAATAGAATGTTGTATAAATGAGTCTCTGAATGCTGTGTGAACAAACCCCTCTGTGTGAACCTTCAGCACACAGAGAGGAATGAACATGTACAGTTTGGTGTATGTAAGAGCTGCTGAAGTGGAGATTTCTGGATCAGAGTCTGAGAACAAACTCATTTAGAGAAAACGGCCTTTAAAATATTTTTCATAAAATTAGACATTTAGAAGACACTACAGGTGAATAGGGTAGAATAAATAACTAATAGATATCACCATGAAACTTCCACACTAGATTACTTACGTTCAGGATTTTTTGTATTACAAGTTTTCTGAAATGGTACGTTTCAATATGCAAATGAGGTGTTGTCTAATGCTGACTTTTGGTGAATTTTGAATGTTTTATTTTCACTTATCTGAAAGAAGACTCAAAATGCACCTGTTCTTGCTTGTATTGTCTCGCCTCAAGGTTTTTCTGGGGTTCATAGTTTTTCCCTATATCCAAACTGAGGCTCTACGGATAGACGGCAAATATGAAATGTGATCATGTGAAGGTAGGGATCGAACCAGCAACTCTAAGATTATGTTGGATTGAGATGCCCTTGAGCAAGGCCTTTAAGTTAACCAGGTGTGAATTTGTATAACTATTGATGTTCCTGAGTGTTCAAAGTGCAGCTACATCTGGAGGCACAAAAAGACAAGTGGTGAACGATCAGTGCATTTTATTTTTCCATCACAGTACAAAAATAAATTAAAATAGGCAGAAACTAACTGAAAAAAAGTTTCAATTACAGTAACAGCTTTTTTGTCTTTTTCAAAAAAAGAACATTTTTATTGAACAGCATCGACACCCCTCCCTCCGAGTCCTAGTTCAGTACCAGCGTGGTCGGTGTATGCTCCACGTCCATAAGAAAACATGTCACACATTCTTCTGTACAAATAAAACGCGCTCATTCACTCTCTCTCACACACACACACACACACACACACACATGCAGCCATCAAATGCTTCCCTTTTTTTAAGTTGTTTGCCACTGTTTCGTTTTTTTTATCTACAAAGTACGCAACAAGATACAGAAAAGAATTTGACAGAAATCTTTAACTATCACTTGAGTCTTTTTTCATAATTCATAAGCATTTGAAAGTATTTTCTCAAACAA
Source organism: Anarrhichthys ocellatus (assembly GCF_004355925.1). Classification (NCBI taxonomy): domain Eukaryota; kingdom Metazoa; phylum Chordata; class Actinopteri; order Perciformes; family Anarhichadidae; genus Anarrhichthys; species Anarrhichthys ocellatus. The sequence continues at coordinate 2,144,257 of NW_022280034.1, read as the reverse complement.
CTACTCAATGATGCAAAGTGGGGGGGGGGGGGGGACAAATGGCACATTTCAAGTGAATCGAGGGGGGAAGTGGACAGAGAGATAGAAGATGCGGGGTCTCTTCTTGATGCCCTTTACCCCAATGCCCTGCTTTGTGTTCTGCCACAGCAGAAGCCCAATCGAAAGTGCTTGTCCCCCCCCCGCTATTGTGCCAGCACAAACACTCCAAATGAACTTGCTCTCACTGATCTAACTCCACATGGGTAGCCACAGTCCCACAGCAGAGGAGGCCACAGGTTGTGACCGTCAAAGCTGCACGTTTTCTCAGATTCACACTAACTCCGCAGCAGAGAAGCAACAAACGTGACAGAAGCCTTTTGTTAGCACGACCAGTCCGTTATGCTTGTTAGACAGATTTTCAGAACACTGCTAAAGGAAGAGAGCGTGCATTATTTGTCTACAGAGTGCTGCAGGGATGACGTATTGTCGTAGGCCAACCAGGGAGTTAGCATCGCGCGGGTTCCCATAGCAAAAAGCCAATGGGATTTTTCAATTTTGGAATTATTGCTGAAAATTAGCTCTGTAGCAACGTTTGAAATCATTAATTTATGTTCATCAAGATAATCTCCACAAATCAACAGCACTTTATGATTTTTGAAGCATAAATGCAATCAGCAGACGTCAAAATCTAACCTTGCGCACATTAACACGGTCTCATGACTTCACCACTGAGCTAAAGTCGGACTAGTGTTCTAGTGATGACGTTTAGTTGTCTAGTTTAGTGGCCACTTGTTAGCAACAGGCGGCAACTTCCGGTTCTGAAAAGTGACGCCAATGCCGAAGTGTCTTAAAGCTGCATTCTCTCTAGTGTCCATCAGGGGGCGACTCCTCTGGTTGTATAGAAGTCTATGAGAAAATGACTCTACTTCTCTCTTGATTTATTCCCTCAGTAAACATTGTAAACATGAGTTTATGCTCTCAATCTCTAGTTTCAAGTCTTCTTCAATACAGCATGATGTTCATTTAGTACATTATGGTCCATTTAGAGTCAAACAGACCATAAAGCAGGGGATGCTTTAGGGCGGGGCTTACTGTGAGATTGACAGGTCTCTACCAGAGCCGTATACAACGTTTCTACGTCACTCCTCCGCAGTCCAAATATGGTCACATCCGTTCACTGGTTGCCAAAAACCAAGATGGCGACGGCCAAAATGCCGAACTAAGGGCTTCAAAACATCAGTCCACAAAACGATGGGTGACGTCAGAACCACTACGTCCACTTCTTACAGTCTGATGGTGAGCAACTGCATAGGAGGGATATTTACCGACGTATTTTCATGTCGTAGAGCAAAACGTTAAAATCTTTTCAGCTTGTGTTAACTACAGACCTTATTTCAGGCATCTAATCAAAAACACATTCAAAAAACCCATTGACTTCATGATGAGGGAACCTTAAGTGCAAAATGCTGATTTCTGGGTTTTTAGGACTCATTCCTGCAACACACTCTATTGAAATGAGATGTGAAAACCAGGAGAAACATGTCTCATACATTTCTGGATAGAAATACTGTAGATAGAAACTCATCCCCTCTGAAACATGAACTGCAATTGCTCTGCATGCGTTCTGCTTTGGTTGCCGTTGCACACTGCAGCAGCTCATTTGAGTCAGGTGGTTTTCTATGATTGAACGTGTGATCGTTCCTGTGAAGGTTGCCTCGTCTCCTACAGGCTCTAGATGAGTGTGACATCGCCTCGCATTTGATTTACAAGGAGGTGATGCTGACGGATCATCTGCAGTGATGCTGAACATTGAAATAATCTTTCTCTGTCTGATATGTGGGACAGCAGGTCGGGTCGGCTCCTTTGTGATGTCTTTTAAGGGCGTTTTCTTAAGTATAAGTTCAATGATGTGTTCTGTTAAGGTGTCCTTGATGACGTGACTTTGGTGACGGTCAGATTTAACATAGTTTTTTTTAAATTAGGTATTTATTGATAAATCACTGCAACATTAATTTGCATAAACCAGATCAATCTTCATTCCCACCAAAGATAAGCACGCCTACATCTCTTCGTGTCCTTCCCTTTTCAAAGTCTCTCCTTTCATTTACATTAAATGTGCCTAAATAAATACATAAATGGCAATAAATTAAGTGTCAGTAAGTTAGTTAGTAGAAGATGAAAATCCATCCCATCATTCAACAGCTGGACAAACAGTACAGAGTTCTCAGACCTGTGGGATTTTTCATCAACGATATGGCACTGTTTTAAACATTATCTATGCTGAATCATAAGCACAAAATCAAACGTCATTCCAAAACTCGACAAAAGTACAAAAAGAATTTCCCTGGTAAACAAATAGCCTATTTTAGCAAGCAGAGCTAAATAAACTAGTGTCACTTTGTTCACAGCATTCTCTAATGCAGATGCAGTTGGTTTACAAATCAAGTAAAAAGAAGAAAAGTAACAGTTGTTCCTTCCCTCCCGGATAACGCTGTAAAATTGCATGGCACACGTGCAAAACATTACATTTCTAAGTAAAAAAAAAAGAAAAAAAATAGAAGAAAGAAATCAAAGAAAACTTGTTCCAGAAAAGCAATAAATAAGCCGCCATCGGTGTGAGCCTCTGGTGGAGTAAAACATCCATTAACTTGTTTTATTTTTTCGTCTAGATGAAAATAAGTCGGTCTCTCTGAACACACACAGTATGACCACTCATCATACGTCCTCTGGCTGTTGTAGTCCCACAATGAAGTGTTTGCCTCTTGTCCGTCCAGTAGAAGTCCTGTTGTAGAGCCACAAACAGAAAACCCACGAAAATATGGATCCAGCATCGATGGCCCCTGCTGTTCTTTCAGATATGCATTGCAGCAAAAATAAACGTCCAGTGGTATCCGCGTTAACGGAGAGGACATGGCGTTCCAAAGAGCCAGAGTTTGTTGCAGCCGGGAGGGGTGGGGGGGGCGCCTGTTCATCCGTAATGCATGAAGAAAGCCAGGCAGGCAATGGCCCTCACCCTCCTGCAGTATAGGCAGTGCACATCACATCGTCAGACAGTCAGAAGGTCACCGGTAGGCTGCCGCAGCCTCAGTCCTCTCCACATTCATTGCTGTAGATGTTCTTCCTCTTCTAATGTCTGTCTTTTTATCTGAATTGTTTTGTTTTGTGTGTGTTTTTCAGTATTTCATATAGATATATATCTGTATGTTAGCAAAGGATTTACCCAAGTCTGGCATTTGTTGTTTAAATATCATTGTCAAAAAACGCTTTCATTCTCAGGTTTACAGAAACCCATCCTTTGCTCCTTTGAAAATAGAATTTGGCCTTGATAATATTACACGTCTTTAAGAGGCTGCTTTTTAAACCCTATGGCCCCGTATTTAGGTGACGGTTACAAATGTTATCCCCCAAACTTAAACATTTTAAAACTATGACAATCACCGAGCCTGCTGCCCCCTCTGGTTATAAATGTCAAGTACTTCCTAATTGGCCTCGTCCCACTTCAGTTTGGACGATAATGAATAAATAGCATCACAGATAACCTTTCAAACTTATCAAAATGCCAGACTGGAGTATGCCCCCCCCCTCCCCTGACCCCTCGCCCTCCCCTCCACCCCTTCCCCAGCATCCCCTCACCGGTCCAGGCCAATGAGCAGGCGGCTCCTCTCCTCCTCCTTCTGGCTCTCGTTCTTCAGGTCGGCAAACACCTGAGTGAAGTAGTGAGGGTCGGAGTTGATCTGGAGCATCTTCGCGCTCATCAGGTTGATGATGGACAGGCAGCGGTCCCAGAAGGTCTCCTTGGAGCTCTCCACCAGGAAGGGCTTGAGAGGGTAAGAGATCTCGTTGCCCATGTAGGAGTAAGACAGGTAGAGGCAGGTGAGCAGCACGGCCTGCAGCTCGTGCTCCGTGGCCACCTCGGAGGAGACCACGTCCCGGCACAGCATGTAGACAAAGACCACGTTCGCCGGGGTGATGAATCCCTGGTCCTGCCAGCCCTGGAGCAGCAGGGAGCGGTCCACGCTGCGCAGCCACAGCACCGGGTCGGTGGGTGACAGGTGTTTCAGCCGGTAACAACGGCGGCACAGGAACTCCCCGAGGCAGCGCAGCAGCTCGCTGGTGGAGGCCTGGACGATCACTCTCTTGGGGGTCCCGGGGGCCACATTGGAGTTGGTCAGAGGGGCCTTCTTGATGGACGACACTGTGTTGTTGGAGGCCTTGGTGAGAGCCGGGGTGCTCTGATCCTGGGTGAAGGTGGACAGGTTGGCGCACGACTGCGACTTCTTCAGGTTTTCATTGTTCAGTTGGGTGACATTGTTCTGGTAGTTGCCGTTGGGCTGCACCTTCTTGGAGCCTTTCTTCTTGGCCGACACCGCTACGATCCGCTTCCACGGGAGCACGTTGATGAGCGAGTGGCGCTTCAGGTTCTTGTCTTTGGCGTTCTTGCTGTTCTGGACGGCCGTGTAGTGGCCCACGGTGGCCGGCCCATCCTCGAAGAGCGCCGCCTTTCGGTAGCTGGGTGACAAAGACAGCACGGTTCCCATGGTGACTGTGGGTAGGCGTCCAGGGGCTTCAGCCGCACTGGGTCAGAAGAGGGTCTGCCAGGGGAGATCCGGAGGGTCTCAAAGCCTCTATGTGCTTCTGGGAGCTGGGAGTCCTGGGCTACAGGCTGCCGCTGCAGGGCCTGGGTAGAAAACGATCCTGTGAACGGCTCTCTGAAGGGATAACGATCACCTCGACTCAAACCGTCTCTGCTGGATTTCAGCTCTCTGTCTGCGTCTCCTGATGGCCACTGCTGGAAGCAGAAAAGATCAATAATCAGAAAATAAATAACTGGTGAAGCATCTCATACCTCTAGATTATCCATGGGTGTTTGCAGAAAGCAAAAACAAATATTTGACATATTAAATCTTTCATTCAGCATACATCAGATGATATCACGGATATCAGCTCTGTAATGTTCTCATGAATGTGTGCCTGAGTGGTTTATCTGACCGTACCTCAGGCTCATTAGCACTATTGATCTGACTCAGTAAGTGGAATGGATCAGCATATAGCTTATACCAATTAATTCAAACAGTATAGATCCCTCCTTGCTGCAAGTGATCAATAAGCATCCTAACATATGTTAGTATAAACCTGCAGCAGATTACAGAGAATACAGAAAGAAACAACAACTTTTCATATGAATTCTACTCCACATTGAATTTAATGTGGTGAATTCATGAACGTTTCGTAACGAGAGAGCCATATTTCATGTGCAATGGCCGACGAATCAGAGCGAACCATGCGCCACCCCTCTCGCTAAAATGGAAGACATAAACACCTTAATAACAGGTGAAGGTCGCGTGTGGTACACAATACAGCACGAATCCAAGGTCAAACAGTTCCCCAAACATTAAAACTAGATCATCAAAGAGACGTGTGATTATTTCTGTCGAGCGATACATTTTTCCTCCTCGCTGCGGCACAAACACGACTGTCGACGGATCCACTTTGCTCGCCTGAGCGCGAGCCGAGCAGCGCGAGCCCTCATTCCACCACCCTGTTATCAATCGGATTCATCGACGGAGGAGAAATTCCACAACACGAGCTTTTAATGTGACTTCACTGGGTGAAAAATCAGAGGACGCATCGGTGCTGCCTGCCGTGTGTGCTTGTGAGTTGTGTACATCGGGTGCTCTCCGTGGTGCTGAAACCGAGCGTCTGCGTCGAAATGAAAACGCTGGCCATGATAGGCGGTGGTTGGTTTAGAAATGAAGGAAATCCTCATCTGTCCCTGTAATCCGTTGATATCTCGCAATATATCGGTGCATTTAGCTGTCTGTAACGTTACATCCACATTTTTATCAACGTATTGACATATTTTCCTCAATGCCCATTATCTGCTTTCAAATATAATGGATTCACAAATCTGAACTCCTGCACCAGCACCGATATGTTCCAAAAAATGGAAAGAGACTCACCAGATCTCCTGCTCAGTGAGATTATAATTGCGCTGTAACGATGGTGCTCCGTGTTTTTCTCTTACAGGACGCGATTAAAAACACAAAACCATCTCCGAGAAAAATACATGCAACAAAGAAAAAAATAATCCGAGCCGAGGCACCCTTAAAAAAAAAGAAGCAAGCGTTGGATGAACACGCCCGGTGTCGGCGGTGCGCAGACGATGGGAGGCAGTTGTGGAATGGATGCTCAGATGAAGATGTGCTGCTGGTGCTCCTGGCCGCGAGAGATGCGGATGCTGCGAGGGCTGATGTTGTCTTGTGTGACTGGCTGACTGTGTGTGAGGAGCGTTGACGCAAAGGCGGTGGTGGGGCGCCGCTCTGCGCTCGGTGTGCGCGGTGAAACAACTCCGCCTATAGCCGAACACACAGGAGGCACACATGCAAACATGAACCCAGTGAACTCCGAGAATGTTTTTCTCTTCATGACACCGTTAGCGACACTCCGATCAACGCCATTTATCAATAAGCGCTGAAGTGAGTCGATGGTTGTATAAGCCTGAGTAGCCTATAATACCTTTGCATCAGATTGTAGCCTACCATGTGCTTTTACAGTAATCTCATCTGTATGTTCATGTAGGGGTATTTTCTTGTCTGTGGTAGTCCATTATGAGAAATGGTCTGACCAATGCTTCATTTAGCCGTTTGGGAAGATATCGCTGCTTTATTTATCCATTATCAATATGAATGTTGTTACCCTTTTACAATTTATAGGCTATTTTTCATTTTATTGTCCGAAGTATTATAATTGTACCATCCTATATTGATGCTGCAGTTAGCCTGAGGAGAGTTAATGTGTTTTTACATGCTTTCCCAGCAAGAATACATATTTTAATGGAATTGTGTCACATTATCATGAAAACTATTGAATATTGGCACAAAATATTGGCTTTGGAAAAACACGAGTGGCCTGCCTCTGTGATGATTTGCATACTATAAGATTTAAATGCATGATTCTTAATTACGTTGTCCAAAGAATTCTGCTTTTGGGACAGAGCTTTGAAGACAAAACAATTGTTTACATTCATATATCTAGTTTAATTGCATGCAGAATATAGATTTTTTTTTTATTCTAAAAATACCCTATTAAAGGCATAATTCAAAGTATATTATCTATATTCAGTAACGTTAGGTCTAAAATAACGTTTTAAATACATCATTAACACTCCTTTGAGCATCTCCAACCATTATACACCTAGTTTGTCCTATTACTGATAATGAAAATGACTACTATCTAATTTATGCATTTATGTGGTTAAGTAAACACACATACAAATCATCTGCGTACGTAAAGGAGCGTCTAAAAAGTGTTTACAACCCATTTCCTAAATATGACTACATTTCCCATATACCTTTAAATCCCGGCATGCAAAGTCCTCGCTGACGTCACGATACACTAGGTAACGTAGTCTACGGACGTAAGATTTCATTCAAGGCAGCATTTGAATAAGGAAGATGGCGGCCGCAGCAGTGGTTGAGTTTCAGAGAGCCCAGTCTCTCATTAGCACGGACCGCAACGCATCAATCGACATTCTCCATTCAATAGGTAGGTGTTGGGCCGAGGTTTTAGAGAGACGGACACTATTTATCTGACCAACCGTATTTAGCGATTTCTCGGTCAGTGTTAAGCGGCGATGTTAGCATGCTAGCTAGTGCTAGTTAGCATGTTAGCTTAGTGGCGTTCAGTAGCAAAGAGCCGGTGGTGAGCCGTGCTGACTCACTGCTGAACGGTGGTTAACGGCAACTGCTAGTGGATGTTAGCTCGTTAGCAGCTTTGCTAACTTTAGGCCTGGACGTGAAATATGTTGTGTAGTTATTAGTAATGTTGTGTTTTTGAGTGTTAAGTTTGGTCATTGACAGCTGTTTTCTAAGCTAACTACCACTAGCTCAACTGAGGACTGTCATTTTAGCATTGTGGCTAACGTCTTTAGCTTGTTGTCAAAAGCCTTTGACCCTTTTTTCGTCAACACAGTGAAAGGCAGCTCTCTGACAGTAACAAGAACTTCTACTTATTGTTGTTATTAATAATGGGACATGTGTTGCTAATTGGCCAATGTTTCCTTGTGTGTCAATGGTTGAGCATATTGAAAATTGCTTTACTTTATAACGTTACTGTAAACAGGTCTTATATTTCATATATTGCATCACGGTGCTCAAATTGCCTTTTGTCACTTCAGCCCACTAGCTGTCAAGTTGTACGGTTTCACACTTTATTTCCCTCAAGTATTAATGTCGTGACTAAACATTGATTTAGTCCTCAGTAGTGGGGTAACATTAAACTAATGTATGATCAATTTGACAGAAAGGTATTTAAGTTTTCAGAATCTGAACCGTTTATTTGCCAAAGTATGTTGCACAGACAAGGAATGTGACATGGTGGATGGTGCACAACATTACACAATCAACACAAAATACAAGACCTGATTTAAAAATAGAAACTTATAGAAATGTACTATGAAATATACAAATATGGTAAATAAACCAACAAGATAAGAGTATATTAAAACATTTTGATAAAAAGCTGATTTGCTGCTTATCTCTGCTTTGTATAGTTGTGAATATAATATATTTTGTGTTTGGACTGCTTGTCGGACATACAAAGCTATTCTACGAGAACATTGTGATCTGCGTTTTTCCACTATATGTTTCTTGTAGACTAAATAATAGCTACATAAAACTAATTTGTTAGTTGGATCCATAGTTGTCTGATTGGTGCGCGGGCCCAATATTGAGTAATACTGAGATGATGTAAATACAACGGATGATGTAAATACAACAGATGATGTGACATAATGATGTGACCATAAACCTGGACTGAGTCAGATTGTGGTTTCCAAAGCTTAAATAGTCCAGGACTCACATTAGTTACATGAGTGTGTCACGTTGCCTTCCAGACAGTTTTACACATTGCATCCAGCGAGGATAACATTTTTAATTGTTTTCTGATGTCAACCTGTTGCCTTTCTTTGACAGTGAGGAGAGATTTCCAAGAGAACGATGAGGAGGCTGTCAGGGTTAAAGAACAGAGTATCCTGGAGCTGGGGACACTCCTGGCCAAGACGGGACAGGCTGCAGGTAACGCTCAAACTTTGATGTCATATGTTATGTTATGTCATATTTATACATTCTAAGACATTTCTTATGTTTTGTGTCTGTCTCCAGAACTCGGGGGTCTGCTGAAATTTGTGAGGCCTTTTCTGATTTCCATCAGCAAGGCCAAGGCGGCCCGGCTGGTCCGCTCTCTGCTCGACCTGTTTCTTGACATGGAGGCAGCGACAGGGCAGGAGGTCGAGCTGTGTCTTGAATGCATTGAGTGGGCCAAGGCCGAGAAGAGAACCTTCCTACGACAGGCTCTGGAGGTATGGAGGTCGATGATACACTTGTGTGTGCTACCAAAGAGAATACAAGTAGCTTAATATGCTATACCATATTTCCCATCACTTGGGTGTTTTCTAAAAAAACAATATCGGCATGCCTCACTGCTAGAATCTGACAATAGGGGACATTTTGTCCCTTCTGGCGACCGTCACTCCTTCAACTGTGAACAGCTCATGTATAAGGTAGAGGAAACCTGCAGTATACAACTGGATATCACTGAGCTGCAGTTTCATGACATTGAGTCGGTAAAGTTATCAGGCTATTAACGTTTTTTGCGAAAATTTATAGCGCATCAATTATGCTGTCACAGGTTTATTATTTGCATTGTTTGACACTTTGATTGCAGATAAGGCAGAAATATTTGATAAAACCACAAACAGCAGATTTATTCGCCCTCTCACCCAACCTTAGTTAGCGTTGCCATACAACCCCCTTTATGATTAATGATAATGAAAACAGAAGAGATATTTCCAAACATAAATAGCAGCTGTGGGAGGGGTCAAGTTCACCATGTCCTGACTCATGGAGTGTACACGCTGTGATTGTAGTGGAGCATTAGGTTGTTGGTATGCAACTCACTACTGTGGCATTACTTGAGATTAAAACCAAAGGCAGACTGGAAACTTGATAAATGTGATGAAGCAAAGTTGTAAACTTGCCGTAAGAAAGTAACAACGAGAGATGATTGTAGAGCTACCACACGGCCATCTATGATGATGTCACCCTGCTGTAGCAGCCAAAAGGACTGACAGCAGGTTCACGCTCACAGCCAGGAATATCTGCAGCTTTTGGCTCAACTACAAAACCCAGGAACAACAAGATTCTACAACAGTTCTATGAGACTGTGGCATGTACAAATGATTGAAAGCTGAGAAGAGGGACGCTCTTCAGACCGGCCACGGTTTGCCTTAGGACACACAATATGAGTAATGTGATGGGAATAAAGAAAATCACGGCAAGCTTTGAGCTCAGAGAGAAGTCCTCATGTACTTAGATCCACCTTAAAACACTGTTTTGAGGAACAGCGGTTTGTAGACAACATGATATCATGTTGATAAATGTAATGAAGCGTTATTTTTCCAAAGCTTTGGTGGTGAGCATCAGGTTTATGTGTCACCCTCCTAAAAACAAACGCCGAAAGTTTCTTTTCAGATTCACTATTTTGCATCTTTTAACGAACATTTCTGCCTCAGCGGGCAGTAATGTAATGCAGCTTCAGAATGCTGCATTTCAAGTATAATGATCTCTTATATGCACGTTGGTGTTCCACCTTTGAGAACAGTTGGTTCACCTCCCGTCTTTGGCACGTTCTATAAGAAGCAACTCCAGGAAATGTAGGACGTGTCTGTAATTTAGCACGTTCTTCCAAGAAGTGTGCGAGTGGCATTTCAACATCTTGGCGTTTGCGATGCTTCGCTTCCTAACGGTTGACATTTAGAAGGCACAAGCTAAAATGTATCTATTCCATCATGTGGGACAAAGTGTCGGAAATATTTTTTTTTTGTGTGTAAAGAATGATAAAACCATGAAAGAACAGCAGGTTTTATGTTAGCTTCTATTGTTCAGGGACTGAAGAAGAACATTATTAGCTATATCTGATACAAAACATCTCTTCTCTTTGTGTGAGATTCATGTTCTTAGTACATGGTCCACAACAATTCAATGTTACAAAACCAAACCTTGTTTTTAGAATAAAATGTTTCGAAGCTGCTTTCTGCTTGTCTAAATAAATTCTCTCTTCTTTCAGGCACGACTGATCTCGCTCTATTTTGACACCAAAAGATACCAGGAGGCCTTGGCGCTTGGTGAGTGTTTAGAGACAAAACATTTGTATCTTTTGGTAAATGGCAGCTTCTGTCTTCTGCTTCAGAGACTTAACGAGAAGGCCGGCCAGGTAGCTTATAAACAAAAGGTTTGCAGTGCAGTTAGATGCGTTTTTCTTAGAAGGAGAGGAGAAAAAAGGAGCACATATCAGGACTATAAATGCTGTTTAGTGTTGTACAAAGTTATTGCAACAGTGAATGTGCATGACATTATCTCTCGTTCAGGCACCCAGTTGCTCATGGAGCTGAAAAAGATGGATGACAAAGCTCTTCTGGTGGAGGTTCAGCTGCTGGAAAGTAAGACGTACCACGCTCTCAGTAACCTGCCCAAGGCCCGCGCAGCCCTCACCTCAGCCAGGACCACCGCCAACGCCATCTACTGTCCCCCCAAGCTCCAGGCCGCCCTGGACATGCAGTCAGGTCAGACGTGTTCACGAGTCTCACTTCCAACGCTTACCGGGGCTCAAGTGTGTGTGGGGGGGTTTTACATACAGTTTTAAGATGGGTTTATTTAATGTGACACAACACTGTCCATGAAGCAACTCCTCTTCTCAACAGTTGCTTTAAAAAGACATTTGTGGTGTGTTCTGCATTGACTCATTTTATGCTGACAACCATCTCAAAATCACACAGACCTGTGGTGGTGATGGTATCGTGGTTATTATGACTCCTGGCTAATTCTTCTGACAGCATTTCTGTTAAGTGTGGTTTAAACATTTCTTCAGTCACACAGCAGCTCCAGTGTTCGTCTCCAGCCCAGCGAGTTCCTCCAGTTTTTGTTGGTATTTCACAACATCACGGTGGCTGGCGCGGTTTGTTTTGGCCACAGATGATTAACCGTCATGCTGCGTCATCTCTGTTGCAGGAATCATCCACGCAGCGGAGGAGAAGGACTGGAAGACGGCCTACTCCTACTTCTTCGAGGCCTTCGAGGGCTACGACTCCATCGACCATCCCAGAGCCGTCACGTCGCTCAAATACATGCTGCTGTGCAAGATCGTCCTCAACCTGTGAGCAGTGCTTCAAAACTTCACCGTTTACTGTTGCTTTACTTCCATCACTTTCACATCAACGTGGTTCCTTTTGAGTCTATATATGTTGTTATTAATGTTTCTGTTACTCGACTGTTACAGACCAGAGGAGGTCCAAGGCCTGATCAGTGGGAAACTGGGTCTGCGACATTCTGGCCGACAGGCAAGTACCATCATTTTGTACTCGGAGCCGACTGGGCAGAGCAGGGAAGTCATTTGTTTAAACATTAGTTGTTTTTCCTGAATATCGCTGCTGTCAAAAACCAATTTCTGCCTCTTGTTCACAGAAACAATGTTCTATTTTTGTTGGATTTTGTAATGTAGCCGAACAGTGTTTAGGTTTCTTTGTGATTACTTCTTGTTCTGTCTTCGTCTCTTAGTTTCGTGCTGCTACACGATGTATTTGAGGTGGTTTCTGTAGAATGTCGTTAATCTTTTTTGCCGTTGTCCGTCCAGACAGATGCAATGAAATGTGTCGCCCAGGCCTGCAAGAACAGATCATTAGCAGACTTTGAAAAGGTAAGAATCAACTACGTGTTCAAGGATTTACATGCAGATGAAGCAAACCTCCAATTAGCCTTTCTGCTCTACTGCTCCTATTGCATGCTGGGTACTCTGTGACTTTTAGTTTAGATGATTGTACCTGCTTATAATGAGCCAAAACCTTTCCTCCAAGTGTTGCTCAACATGTAACGCATTTGAATGGAGTTTTTGCAGTAAGCTTCCACAGAAATATCCTGACTGTTGGAGTTGTGCGTCTTCCAGGCCCTAACGGAGTACAGAGCCGAGCTGAGGGACGACCCCATCATCAGCACTCACCTGGCCAAGCTGTACGACAACCTGCTGGAACAGAACCTCATCCGAGTCATCGAACCCTTTTCCAGAGTACAGGTACGGACGTACTGGGCATGTTATAATGGTATTATTCAGTAGAACCATGCTGCGTTTTATTACCAGGTCCTAAATCTTTCTTTTCCCTTGTTCCCTAGCATTTTAACAAATATTTAATCTCTTTCTCCTGTTTTCAGATGGAACACATATCGGGTCTAATCAAACTGTCAAAGGTATGTATATTTGCAGTTAACCAATTCTTCCTTAGTTTTAAAATCATCATCATTTATATCTCTTTAAAATGTGGGTTTTATTATCTTTTCTTCTCTTTTCATAGGGTGATGTTGAGAGGAAGTTATCACAGATGATTCTGGACGAAAAGTTTCACGGTAATTGGTCTGATCCGATAAAAAGAAATACCAGACGTGTGTACTTCACAGGCAGATTAAGAGTCTTCAGTGTACTGTGATATATTCCTGTGCAGGCATCCTCGACCAAGGCGAAGGTGTCTTGATCATTTTCGAAGAGCCACCGGTGGACAAAACATACGGAGCAGCCTTGGAAACAATTCAGAACATGAGCAAAGTCGTGGATTCACTTTACAACAAAGCCAAGAAGCTCACATAGGTAAAAGAATATCTAAATATATATATAATTAAGAGAAAACGCGTTGTTTCCTGCTCGTTCTTCAGTCTCTACTAAATGGTTTGTCTCTCGTCCTCAGAGCAGATTTCCGCGGCAGTGCGATGGAGGATCTGTGTGGGTTTGACCAGCGTGAGTAACATTTTAAGAAGGGGACGAGGGAGAGCATCGAAAACGTCCCGCAAACTGCAACAAACAGGATCCCC
>NW_022280034.1:2120528-2130268 GCF_004355925.1 Anarrhichthys ocellatus | reverse complement strand
CCTCTCCCGCCATGGACAATTTCATCACTTCTCTTGTTTGTTAGTTTAGTTTTGTCCCTCCTTTTTAATTTTGATGTCTCTTCAGGATTCTGTATAACACTCAGCGGCCAAATCAGGCCATCAGGGAATATTGTACAACCACGCTAAATAAAAAAACAGATGAAAAGGTTTAAGAATACATATATGTTTATATCTGCTTATACGTACGGTCGGGCTTCAAAAGGCTGAAGCTGACTTCACTGCAACCTCAACGGTGCAACATTGACCTCTGCGACCTCGGACTGCGTACGCAGAAACGAGCTCTTCCTCCTCTTCCTCCTCCTCTTTGTCCACAGCTTTCAGAAGCACACTGTTTTTGGAAGGTTGGGATGCTGAATTTTAGTCGAAGAGCCCCCCCCCCCCTCCAACTCTTTATTTCTTTATTTCCTCACCATATCAATGCCAACAGTTAAGTCCCCACTGTATTTCAGATATGTATTAAACTCACTTTATTTGTTTTTGGTTTTGTGTTTTTGTTTAAAAGAAGAGAGAGAATCAGATGGTTGCCACGTGTCTGCCCGCCCTGGTTATTATGTACGTTTTAAACAAAAACGGACAGGATGCCATTTCACCACTTGTGCCACTTTTTGGGCGCTTCTGTTTGCCTCAGTGTTTTGGGTGCGATCTGAAAACGGGAGGGCAGAGGTGGAGATGTACTCATCGCCTCTGACTAAGCGGTTCTCCATTGTTAGTTCCTAGCACTAGTGTGGTATGCTAGTAACCAAACAATTTGTATGGTTTTGATTTGGTTTTGATTTTTTTGTTTTCTTTTTTTTTGACTCTTATAAAGACATTTTCAAAAATAAATATTTTGTATTTTAAGGATTTTTGTCTTGTCTCTTGACGTGGTGACTTTAATGGTCCACTCGGCTGTGTTTGTTTAACCGTGTGAGGGAGAAGACGGGATGTTTACGTGTTGCAGAGTGTCTTTGAAATGTGACCCAGAAATAAATGTATGAAATAAAATCAGAGGACAAGTCGAAGGGAAGGTTTCTACATCGGGAACCGGTTTTATTTTTGGACACTATGAAATACAGAATTCACCCGGGAGTCTCTTGCTATTTGTCACTAATTTGAAAAAGCAACTCGCATCAAAGGGCATTAAATCAGTCAAACGGACAGCTTTGGATCGTCTTTTATTTTGATTTGTACACAAACAGCATGATAATGACCCCACATGTAAATTGAGCTAATCAGAGAAGTTCTCTCACATGAGGGGGTGAGCTGCACCGTAGTGCAATCTCCCGAAACGTTATTGGCCGACAGTCTACTCTGCGAAAGTGAAACATTTGCGCCCCCAGCGGTCAAAGTCTGCGTTAATTGAAGAATGTGTAATGTCGCCATCAAGTGGTCAATTTATATCGGTGGAACCAACAACTGTAGAATGGATATTTGCTCTCTGAAGTTGTCAAACTGTGGTATCAGCAGCAGAATCATGTACCACTATCTACTCCAAGCACATGTTAGTTTGTGCATCACAATGACTTCTTTCATGATTATTGTCATACATGCACCACAATACACAAGATCTGGAAACAGAAATCTGCACATTGGTCCACCAGCTGCTAGACGTGTCCCTTCATACCTAAAGATCTTTAAGACTGTTTACAGGAGAGAGCGTCAATGGAGTCCCCACCACCGGAAAATATGCACACAAGATTCCCACGTGTGGAATCGAGTCTAGAACACACCTCACCTCCTTTCAACGTAGATGTTGCGACACTTGTCATCTGGATTGATTCCATGTGTGTAAAATTGTCCCTTTCAGATTGTAATTAGCTATTTATTGCGATACCTGTTGAAGTTATAATAGAATGGCGCTAAATAGAGAATCTCAAGTGTATGTGTCGGCAAATGCTACATAATGCATGTCATTTATTCAGGTCTTTTTTTCAATAAAATACATCTTATTTAAAATCAAAATTATACAGAATTATATATAGATGTGAGAGAATGCCGTTTGTTTATATTTGTCTTTTTAAATTCCCTTATGACACCTGGGAGGCTAATTAGAAATAGTTTCATATTTTCTGAGGCTGTTTAATGTTTATGTTAAAATGATCTGATATTGTAATTTAGGCATGTGCACTGACATGCAAGTCATCTGGAACTCTATATATCCGTGTCCCTATTGTTGATGACAACAAACACACCCCTGTTGCATTCATTAATTGATATTCCACAACTCGATGTAACTTTAACACTTTATTGAATACAGTGCATGAAATGGAGAACAATCAGAAAAAAACAGTGCAGTCATAAAAAAGAAGACTACAATATGTACACGAAGATCTTAACTATTTACAATGTGCACGAGTATTTACAGGAAGATCTAAACTATTTACACATATACATATACAGGGTGTCTACAGCTCATCGCTCCAACAGAAGTAAAGTGTTCGTAGCTGTCGTACACTGTGTGGTCCAGACCTTTTGATGTGGACATCATATTTACAGGGCAGAAAGCCTTTCTGTTGTACTTTTTATGTCCCTGGGTCGGTTGGCCACAGCATGTACAGACAGGGAGATTCTGCACTCGTGACACCTTCACTCTTACTACAGAGGGCTGTTCCAGACGATACAGTGATTTATGTGCAGGCAAAGAACAAAGAACAAGCTGCACTTAAACTCACGTCCACAATGACAAATGTAACTAAATGGCTTGCAGATTCCTGCCTTCACCTGAATGTTAAAAAGACTGTTTGTATGTTCTTCACAAAGAGGGCTTGCAAAGTGTCACTGGAGCCAGATGTTTATGTTGCTGGTGAGAGGCTACAGGTAGTGTCAGATTTTAAATATTTAGGAATTTTTATTGATTCTAATCTCTCTTTTAAAAAACAGGTAAAACATGTGACAAATGTCTTAAAATTTAATCTCATGAATTTTAGATATATCAGACACTGTCTAACCATGCAAGCTGCAAAATTGTATTTTAATGCAATGATTATCCCCCATCTGACCTACTGCTTAACCAACTGAGCACAAGCCAGCAGCACAACATTAAAATCCATTCATATTCTCCATAAACAAGCCCTAAAAACACTTGATAAAAAACCCAAAAGTCACCATCACTGCAATATTCTCACCAAACACCATATCCTCAGTTGGGAGAGCATCATTAAATTCACTGATGTGTGTCTGGTTTTTAACATTGTACATGGTATGGCCCCGCCTCCACTTAGTGATTTTATTAAACAAAGCACTCAAAGCAGCAGACTCACTAGGTCTGCTTCAAGAGGTGATTGTGTCATTCCACATAGGTCAAGCTCGTTTAGTAAATCTACATTCTCTGTGAAGGCAGCTCACTCGTGGAATGCTCTGCCACCACACATACGCACACAAAACACGTACCAAACATTCAAGCATGACTTCAAGAAATGGCTTGTTGCCAATTAGGTGTGCAAGCATTGATGTGCTGTCTGTCCTGCCTGCTTGTTTCATCTATGTGTGCATTTGTCTTGTTCAGTGTTGCTATTTTCCATTTTTTTGATGTGTTTGTTAAGTGCTTCAGTGTTATATGTGCTTGTCCTGTAGGTGGGTCTGTTTTGCGTGACGCATGCTGAAACCCGTTATGTCTGCTCTGCTTTAATGTCGTACAATTTTCTTTTGCTGTTTATTGGTTTTGTCTATACGTTGCTGTCTGTTTCTCTATGAATTTCAATTTGAGATTTTGTTATTTTAGGCTGCCTTGAAACATCTGGCCGGGCACAGCAGATGGAAATTAGCCTCTCTGGCTAACTCTGGCTCACTTACAGTGCAACTGTTGATTAGTGTGCATTGTCCCTGAAAAATAAATAAATAAATAAAAAAT
Organism: Anarrhichthys ocellatus; assembly: GCF_004355925.1. NCBI lineage: Eukaryota > Metazoa > Chordata > Actinopteri > Perciformes > Anarhichadidae > Anarrhichthys > Anarrhichthys ocellatus. The sequence goes on along the minus strand of NW_022280034.1, from coordinate 2,126,418 downwards.
AAAGAAATAGATCAAATAATCAGAAGATCAATCGATTGAAAATAATCATCAGATCATTGTAGATCCCAAAAACCAGAGTGAGGAAATGTATTCACACTTACTCATCGTATTTCAGAGACAGTAAGTCAGGAGTTATTTTGGACTCTGACCTTAACTTTGAAAGTCATGTCAGTAACTCTTTCTCACTTTAAAAACAAATCAATAATTGGGAGGATTTATATATCAAGCCATTTCTTTTAAGAAACTACTTGTTTCGACATAGTATAGTATGTCGAAACTACTTGTTTCGACATAGTATAGTATGTCGAAACAAGTCATAGTAAATGTAGTTCATGTTACCAACTACCAAGGAGGGCTACTGTAATGCTCCCTAACCCCAAACATAAAACTGTAGTTACTGTCTGTGTCTGTATCCGGGTTCTTTGCTTTTTTTGGGTGGAAGGGTGTTTTACACGTGCCTTTTGATGTAACACACACTGAGTTTACTTATTAATAAATTTGCTTCATGAATAAAATGTCCTTGCATATTACTAAAAATATCAAGTATGTCCCAAACTAAAACTACACCCTACAGATTTCAGGAGACAAATGAAAGTCCAAAGACAACAGAGAGGTGCTTAGATTTGCTGGATCAGCTGCCATTTAAAAGATATGAATTGAACATATCTCCTTTTCCCTCGCTTAGTCATCAAGTTGCCCTCTACCTGCTCGAGAAGGCAATACCGCAATATAATTGACAATTAAAAAATAATAACCATGGAGGAGAGAACATTGAAACTGGAATGCATAAGGATAAGACTGTTATTGTATTTATATTCTAAGGATTTTGATTGATTGAATAATTTAATAGCACATCAAAAATAACAATAACATAAATAATAAAAGAATATGCATGGGAAAAAGCCTAAAATGCTCTCATGGGTCTACTCCAGTTTTGATTAAAACAATCAAATCAAATAAACTTAAGTGATTAAAAAATGATTTTATTAAAAATTGTAAACAGTGACAGGGATCTGAGCTGTTTACTATTGTCCCACATGTTGCAATATATACACTAGACATTTATAAATGGACATATTAATAATACACATATGATAATATTGTGTAAATAATCGAGCGCCTCTTCATTTATTTTATACGAACAGTTATGGTTGAAATATGAATTTCACTGACAGCATTATTTCACTGACAGCATTATTATGATTATATTTCAGGATATTGCAATAATGTTTTTATCGTTAATTCTTTTGGCCACAATAATCACAGGTGTAGATAGTTTTTCGTATACAAGAACACCTAAAAAATGGGTACTCGAGACTTATGTGCTGGGTACGTGATGGAACAACCGTCCTACCTGAGACCAATGCACATGGACCTCATGGCTGCTCCACAGCCCGTCCCCTCTGGATTCTAGGGCACTCTGTAGCCCCCTTCCTCTCCAGGCTTCAGCTGGGAGACTCCTTTAAGGGCAAATGAGAGTAAGTCCAATCTCTGCCATGACTACAAATAAATGAGATATGATTATAAAATTTACTTTGTGTCACCCAAAATGCTTGAAGGCCCTGGTTTCCTCCCATCCATGTCTTTCATACCCTCCACATATCGAGCAGCCACCTCATGCATGAGTTCCTCCCCCGCCTTTCCTACGAGGGAGACAACGCAGAGCCAACTTGTTCAAACTGCAAAATGTTGTCCTTATTAACTTTTTAAAGATGAAAGGGGCCTGCTACCAAGAATGGCTGTTTGCCTTATCACAGCAAAGGTCAAGTTGAATTTCTACCATTTTCATTTTACTTGTGCAGAGCTGTAATAGAGCAGCAAATCAAGGCAAGACTGGAAATTAGATTTGACCTTTAGTTATGAGGAGGGTGTGGTGTGTGTGTCCCAGTGAGGGCTCAACAGAACACTGATTATCAAATCCAATAAATTGCTTGTTTGAAATGAAAATAGCAACAGAGGGACAGAAACTGGACAGAGAAAATAGTTTCAATATCCTTTTAACCTCACCAGTGGCCAGTCCTTCAGCCGTTGCCAGATGCAGAACTGTGTCGTCGCTCACCGGCCAGTCAGGGAGCTCGGCCTTGATGTTCTTCACACCACCAAGCTCTTTGAGCTCCTGCAAGGAGAGAAAGGGCAAGGGCAGCCATTTTAGGGTAACACCACCTTCAGTAGTGCTTTAGTTTTATCACAATCTTAGCCCCTCCTTTCATATTGGTCCTGCACTGACCTGATGAATAGCTGGTCCCGACTCATTGTACTCCCAGAGCTGGTTCCTGTATCCCAGAGCATCACCAACACCACTTAGCAACATGGCTGCTTTATAGTGCTCCACTGTAGCCGAGCTAATGGGACTAAAGAGAACAAACAAATGTATGTATGCCACTGAGCCATAAGGAAACTAAGCAACTCAATGGAAACTATAAAACCAGAAAATTGCAAATGTAGATGCTCTTTTTAACAGTCCAATTTTCACTGTAACAGTACTGAGGAGAAGATGTTTTATGAGTTTTTATCAAGATCATTTCTTCTGTCGGAGTAATTTCAACTGAAGCGGTGTTGCACATTTAAATGTTTATATTTGATTTGATGAAAAACACCAGTAACATCACCAGCGTTATCTTTTTCTATTGATCATAATGCAAATAAAAAACACTGTGCTAAGTGAATACTTCAAAATAATATTACAACAAATAAATGATATATAAACACACACACACACACATGCATGAAGACATCCTTTTCTGACCATTTATGTAACATTCAAACATCGACATGTCAACGAGTCATCTTAGACATTACGTTACTCTCTGGCTTGATTTGAGAATACTTTCAGTAAAATGTTGCACTTGCTGCAGGAAGTCTCCGTGCTGTGGTCAGTGGAAGTCTCACCGGTCCATTGCATAGTGTCAATGTACAGATCCACTGGTGCCTGTTCCGTGCTTTCTGAAACAGCATGGACTTTCTTGGGCTTGTATTTTGATGGCTGATACTGTGTTTTTGTCCTACACATATTAGCCAAGTGGTTGGGCTTTTTGCATTTGTTACACTGACGTCCTTTTGCGGGGCATTGCTCCGTGCGACCGTGTTCTCTTCCTGCTAACTGCATGAACAGACTGGCTAGCTGTATTAGCGGCGGGGCAACCCATAGTCTTTAGCTGCTGTTGTGATAGCTCGTGTGAGCTGCAATGTCGATCGCTTTCTCGAGCGTTAGATCTGGACCGTGACAGAGTAGTTTTTCCCGGACTCTTGGAGAGTTTGTACCGAAAACGATCCTGTCTCTAATCATCTCATCACCGTTAGGGTAGTTGCAGTCTTTTACTAGCAGCTTTAGCTCAGTCACAAACTGGTCGAAATTTTCACAATCCTTCTGTATCTTTTCGTGGAATTTATATAGCGCGAAAATGGGGTTAGCTTTGGGCGTTACAAATGCTTCAAACTTCGCATAGTACATTTGGAGTACCTTCCTCTCATCTGCCGTGAGGGTCCATGTATTATATACATCTCTGCCTTTTTCACCGATCCACAGGAGTAGATAGCTGCACTTTTATTCCTCCTCTTTAGCGCTCAGCGGGCCGGAGAACAATTAACTCCACATGCTGGCGAAACTTTCTCCATGCGTCGGGCAGGTTAGATGAATCCCAATCCACCCGTGGCGTGGGGACGCCTGTGTTCTCCATCTTCCGTCGTCAGGTCGAAGTGAAAACCAAGCTATTCTGACACCATGTAATATTCTGTTTCTACAGACATTTAAGTGTCTAAGTAAAACGAATGATACCAGTTTGTCTCATAGGGCGCGGTGGGCGTCCATCTTTGTTTGTATCGTATTTTACACTAACTGGCGCACATCAATGCCATCATCACAACGTGACGGTTCATTGAACCGGAAGTATCCAAGATACTACACCCATGCCGTTCTAGAACGCATACGTGTCATAAAGGCAAGGAAACTGTGACGTCACAGATCAAAGCACAGATCAGCATAGCTCAACCATGCCGTTCCAGAACTCATACGTGTTATAAAGGCAAGGAAACTGTGACATCACAGATCAAAACACAGAACAGCATAGCTCAGCACTCAAAGCCCACATTTTTGTTAGGAGACAAACTGTATATTTGTGGTAGTATATTTGTGTCATCTAATTTCCCCCTGGGGTTGAATAAAGTTTATATCTATCTATATCTATCTAGTAGTAGTAGTACAGACCAGTAGTTGAAATGAACGAAATAGGAGACGGATCTGAAAACGTAAATGTAAATGCAGATGATAATCATATCACACTTAACATTCACGACCCCGGATTCATCTTTCCCCCTACTCCAACAGGAGATCGAAATTATGTTGGAGTCCAGGGCTTGGCGGAATTTGTCAACAATGATGGAGTACCGGATCACGCCCACACCTATGTGTTTTATTACCCGGACATGCTTACGGCCGAAGAACAAATTGCGATCAATGAACTCCTAATCGATAACGAGGAGGAAGCCAACCAATATGATTTCAATGACAACATGAATAATATTGTCAACATTGACAACAATGACGGCATCAACAACGACAATGTAGATGACAACGATTACAATCGCAATCTTGATAACAATAACGAATATGCGGAAGTGGCTGGTCCATCCAATGAATGGGAAGAAATCAGATGGTGGGATGAGTCTGCTGAAAGCAGCACCGGCTTCGACGAGGAAACTGAAACCAGTCCAATCGAACACGCTAAAGTTCCTGAAGACGATCCTCTGCCTGGTCCATCCGAGAAATGGAAGAGAAAGACTAACAGAGTAGAAGAGGAGAGGAGCTGCAAAAAAGTCAGATGGTTAGATGAGTCTGCTGAAAGCAGCACCGACTTCAACATGGAAACTGAAACTAGTCCAATCGAACAAGCTAAAGTTCCTGAAGACGATCCTCTGCCTGGTCCATCCAACAAACGGAAGAGAATGACTAACAGAGTAGAAGAGGAGAGGAGCTGCAAAAAAGCCAGATGGTGGGATGAGTCTGCTGAAAGCAGCACCGACTTCAACATGGAAACTGAAACTAGTCCAATCGAACAAGCTAAAGTTCCTGAAGACGATCCTCTGTCTGGTCCATCCGAGAAATGGAAGAGAAAGACTAACAGAGTAGAAGAGGAGAGGAGCTGCAAAAAAGCCAGATGGTGGGATGAGTCTGCTGAAAGCAGCACCGACTTCAACATGGAAACTGAAACTAGTCCAATCGAACAAGCTAAAGTTCCTGAAGACGATCCTCTGCCTGGTCCATCCGAGAAATGGAAGAGAAAGACTAACAGAGTAGAAGAGGAGAGGAGCTGCAAAAAAGCCAGATGGTGGGATGAGTCTGCTGAAAGCAGCACCGACTTCAACATGGAAACTGAAACTAGTCCAATCGAACAAGCTAAAGTTCCTGAAGACGATCCTCTGTCTGGTCCATCCGAGAAACGGAAGAGAAAGACTAACAGAGTAGAAGATGACAGATAGTTATATGGACTGAGTGAGTCAGACAGACTCAAAATGAGGACCTTGAGGATCATTCATCTGCGGATCTTGCTGTTGTTGGGGGAAAATACTAATTTTTATAGTCATGTTTTTTTTTTTTATTCGTTTCGCAAAAGTGAATTGTACACATGTGTGTACTCTGTCGCCCCCCCTCTAGCCCCCTTTAAAGGGGGATCTCGTGTACAAGAGGAAGTTAGGATTTTATTGTCATATACATATACACATACACGAAATTTGACTTCTGCATTTGACCCATCCCTGCATATAGGGAGCAGTGGGCTGCCAATGATAGGCGCCCGGGGAGCAGTGTAGTTTCAGTGTATCTATCTGTCTGTCTGTCTATTATCTGTCTGTCTGTCTATCTATCTGTCTGTCTATTATCTGTCTGTCTGTCTAT
>NW_022280034.1:2096070-2120518 GCF_004355925.1 Anarrhichthys ocellatus | reverse complement strand
AGAACACAGTCGAGCATTAATCTCACTTCTGGGAGAAAGAACAGCACCACTGTCTCATAAACATGTCGCATTAGCGCTATTAAAGCTACGTATGTTCAATCTTTTCATTATACTGAAAGAATCCCACACGTATTCACATGTTTCAAGACATTTTACTGATGAACGCATAATGTTTTGATCTGACACGGATCATATCAAGATACTCTATAACTATTTACATACATTTCATAAAGGTTTCTGTTAAATGAAAGTGAAGACGTTTATTCATTAAGCTTCTGCTGCTTGCCTCATTATGTGTTTCCTCTACTCATTACACACAGTCACTTCATCCTTTGTTTACATAAAACTATTGATTAGTCCAGCTTTTCGTAATGGATACTTTACTACCACCACTATGGAACAGTAGTATGTTTATCTATGAAACGTAACCAGGCCTTTACACTATGTCGATTACTTTCTTATTCATCTCTGTTATAGTGTCAAAAAGTCATCCTGAGGACAACACACACACACACACATCAGAGACATGGGTCTCTTCCTCCATTCAGCGCCCATCCTCTACCCTAATAATTTACAAACAGTTCCTAAATGTTAAAAATGGTCGAGGGATTCAATTTACAACAATATTTAACTGAGAAAATATATGCGGGGATCGGCTCACGTAAAAGGCGTCATGGGTAGGGCGAAGCCAGAGGACACTGGTGGAGGCAGTAGTCCTGATGTGCAAATTGGTCGTCCGATCTGGGTATTGGGGCGAAAGACTAATCAAACCAGCAGCTGGGTCCCTCCCAAGTTTCCTTCAGGATAGCTAGTGTCTCGCAGGTTTTTTTCTCACTGCATTCACGTGAATATGGTTCACTACTTGAGTTAATGTACTTGAAGTGAATATGAACTATGAAGTATTCAGAAAAGTAAAAGTAACGGTACAGAACTATTATGATCAAAATATACTTAAACTACTAAAAGTAATAGTCTTCATTATGCAGAATGGCCCATTTCAAAATAATGTCAAATTAAATTACTATATTATAAATGCTGATTCATATGTAATTACATTTGATCTTGAAGACAAATACATCTTCCACCGGGACATAAAACTGCAAAACATCTTGATCGAGACCAGCTCGGACATCCCGCGAGTTCGCCTCATCGACTTTGGTCTGAGCTGCTCCACAGCCTGGAGACCCAGACCACCCCCCTCTCCCTCCTGTCCCTCCTGTCCCTTCTCCTCCCCCCATCTGGCCAACGGACATAACCCCCACCCCTCCGATGGCAGCCCTGCTCAGGAGCTCATCAGAAGATTTGGCGTCTACCAGCCCATACAGGTAGGCACCTGTCTCCACAATATACTGTACACACACACACTGAATGCACCAGTGATGGAAACCATAAACCGGCTGCCAGACTGGCAACCAGGTATCTGTGTTCTTCTGTCCAAAGTTGATTGAAGGGTTGGCAAGTTGTACTCATGTGTAATTATACTTATATGCATATTTATCAGTAGTGATACCGCAGATTGTAAAAGGTATGTCACATAAAAACAGAATTCTGTCTTTCTCTTTCTGTTTGAAGCACAGAGATGCATGCACTCATTTGCCTCGCTGTCCTTGTGGGTAATCTCCATTGACCACGTTCATTACATAATGCCTCATCTCAACAAACCCAACAATACAAATATAATGTAATGTCGTCCACTCATTCAATTATTCAAAGTGACGTTATCGGAATTTTAAATGTTGCACTTTGTGAAACTGCTTCTCTCATCAGTTTTCTGTTATTTTTTAAGTTGACTGTTTCTTGCCTTTAAATTTGTACGTACGTTGACCTAAAATTGGAAAGAGATATCTTTTTGGTGTTTTAATGGCTTTATATTATTTCTAAGTACATATTTTTGTTATCTATAACATATGGAAAGAAAAACAATTTCTGTTATAAAGAATAGTAACATGTATTATGTTCGGGGTCAATTTGACCCCAGGAAAAACAAACACAATTTCCGTATTGTCTGAATGGACAGCGCCCACGAAATGCAACCAGACATTCATCCACACTCACGTGGGGGCCTGGATTGTAAAGAAAGGGTAATTGCTGAACCCACTTGTCTCATACATTCAGTATTGCTGCGAGTTTGTCACGCTCTCGTCGGCCCTGCCTTGTTTTTCTGTCATCAAAGCGTATGACACGGGAGAAAACATGGAATGTGTTTAGAGACATGGTGGCTGGAAATATTGCCCTTCTAGTGTCAGCAGCCCAAATGCTTGCTGTTGCTTCGCGTTTGGATTTGTACACTCCTGCCAAAATGAGCAACCCAATGTAGGCCTGCAAGTGGGACACATCCAAGTCTTTCCAACTGTCCGTATACACGTACCTCCTCTCTAAATTTGTCATCTCAAGTATATCCTTTTCGATTGATGGTTTTATGAAGAGCTCAAATGCTGATTGTATGTCTTGGACATGGCATGACATGACAGTGTATCTGGTGGGGCCTGGAACCATTTTGATGACATTAGCAGCACTAATTGCACTAATTACAAAATTATGGTCTGTTCTCCCCACTTGTTCAAGTGGGGAGAACAGACCATAATAACTTTCCATTTTTGGAAGGTAGTGTGTTTGCTGGTGCTTGAGATACAACAGGAGGGTCAACACTGAGGGTCTCATTCTCATCAGAGGAGGATGCCTCATAATCAGGGTCCTCCTCAACATCATGCTCTGTCTCAGACACATTCTCCTCTATGTCACTTTCATGGTCAAAGAGATGAGACAACACCTCATTGGCAGAAAACCTTTCCTTACAATTGATTTTCAGTTGAGAGAGCAGAAAGAGAGCACACAGAGCACCAAGAGAAATGGTTTAGAAGGCTGCTGTGCAAGCGTTTGCTCCACCCCCATGTCGTGTGAACTATCAGTGGTTCTCGCACTACTACAGTTATGGTTATGTTAGGTTAGGGCTAAAGCTTTTTGAAGATTATAAAATTGCATGTTAGTGACCTCAATATCATCCAAAACAATTGTGTGTAAAATGTTGATTGTAGCATCCTCGGCTGAAATGTAGTTTTATAAACTTTGTTCAGGAACAGGGCCACGCCCAGAACACCGCTCATTTCCTCTGCACAGAGTATTTAAGCACAACGAATCCGTTCACTCCCTCTTCGACTCTTGTCTTCACATCCCTCCCCTCCAACCCTGTTTTTGTCTTCCTATTTCTCTCTCTCTCTCTCTTGTAAGATTACAGGAACAACAGGGGACTCTGCACCGCCAGAGCTTCCGAAGAGACAGCCCCCACCCTACAGTCTCCAGTCCCCCCGGTCCCGCCAGCCGCCGGACATCATCGATCGCCTAACCTCGTTTCCACAAACCCTCCTCGTTTCTTCTTCCTTACATCCCTTCATCTCTTCATCTCTTCATCCCTACCCTACATCCCTCTACCCTACATCCCTTCATCCGTCTACCCCTACCCCTACCCTACATCCCTCTACCTCGACCCCTACCCCACATCCCTTCATCCCTTCATCCCTACCTCACATCCCATCATCCCTCTACCCTACTTTCCTTCATCCCTCGACCCCTTCCGCTTCTTGAATTTAACAATCATTCCACTATGCAATAAACCTCTCGAAACTCATACTGTTATTGGCGTGGTCCTTGTTAGTGAATAATGGTCTGGAGTCTTTAACTGATGGTCCATAAATCTTTACTGAACACACCGTAAGAACTATGAGGAAAATCAATAAAGACAAACGTTATTGAACACTGTTTAGCATCTTCCCTATCCTTCCCTCTAACATGCTACATTTAACCACACAGTGGTGCCTTCGAGTGGAAACAGCAGTTTGTTAGCTTGAGCTCTTTCGTCAATGATACAAAACAGAAAAAGCGTACCGCTTCTTACTACCTACTTCCGGTTTTGTACCTTCAAAATCAAAGCGCAACAGGAAATGCACCGACTGCAGTGACAAAACGTCCAAAATAAAAGACCTAAAAAAAGGAACAATCTATTTAAATATCCTACATTCTCAGAGGTCCTTTACATGATATTTCTTATATGTTTTATACAGCTAAATCAGCCTGGGGTCAAATTGACTCCAAAGAACACCGATGCATACAGCATGTGTACAGGACATTGAAAACATATCATGTTAATTTTATGTTTACCCAGTTGTCCCCATTAAATTAGGAAAAGTCATTAAATATGAAGCAAAAAAATTGATGTAAATCATTTATTTGGAGACGTTGAACATTGAATGGGGTCAAATTGACCACAAAAGTAACAGGAGGGTTGAGGGCCAATCATTAATAAAAACCCTGAGAACTTTATTTTAAGTTCTAGTGGAGATCCCAAATTTTCCAAAGACACCAAATATGTTGCATTGGATTTTGGGATTATAGCTAATGTAATAATCAGTACACTTAAGTTTTAACATGTTAATGTATTACCCAATTGATCTAGAGGGATCAATCAACATATTACAGTCAATATATATGAAGAAAGATGGTACTTTTTAATTATTTATCTAACAATAGTTACCTTTCAGCAGAGCTGGAAAGTAACTAAATACAGCTATTTAAGTACAATTCTTTTAGGTATTTAGTCTTCACTCGAGTATTTCTATTTTATACGTTTACTCCACTACATCTCAGAGGGATATGTTGTACTTTTTACTAATCCATTTGATAACGTTTGTTTCTCTGCAGATTTATAGCTAATGATTCTAAAATGGTCCATTCTGCATAATGATACTTTTGATTTGAATACTTTTATACTTTTATGTAAATGAAATATTGAATGCAGGATTTTTTTTTTACTATAATAGTATTTTAATATCACTACTTCCTATTTCTTCCACCACTGCTTTTCAGATTAAAAACATACATACTTGAAATTGTTAAAACTTGCACCACCGTTACCAGCTAAAACAGTTTGTGAAATTCTACACGCATCATTTAATCATGTAATATATAAATATAATAATAATAATAACATATCAAGACACAGGGACCATTTTTCTGCAGAAAAAGTACTTTCACTTTTCAGTAAAGTACATTTTGCCGATAATACTTATGGACTTTAACTTAAGTAGGATTTTCAACACAGTACTTTTACAGGATTTTTTATGTATTAGTACTTTTACTTGAGTAAAGAATCAGAGTATTTCTTCCTCATAAATAAATAGTGCTTTGCCTTAAAAAACAATTATTCTCATCTCAATTAAAGGCCGACACCGCCCTCTACCGGCGGACTGCAGCTCTGCAACAAACCAGGATGTGAATCAACCAATCAGCTGCAAGCATCAGCATAGTGTAACGTGATTGGTCAGACCTGTAGCGAATGTAACGTCCGCTCCTTCTATTGGCTCTCCTTCTCCTAACGTGTCAGTGAAGTCCGGATGGTGATGGTGACAATAATCCTGGATAAAAACCTGTTAAATAACAATATAATGAAGCCGTAATATCTTGGAAGAGCTTTTGTTTTGATAAACTGAAGAAACAATGGAGGTAAGATGAAATAAAGTCTCTCTGGCTCGGGTTTTAAAGAGCCTGCTAGCTAACGTTAGCCAACTGTCACAGTCAAAGTCCAGCTAAGTGAAAAATAAACATTTCTCAAAGCTTAACGTTAGTTGTGTAGCTTGTTAACGTTGCATGAGTGCAGTTTTCTCCCCGTGCAAAATACAGTTACAACAATGTATACGTGTTTAAAGTGAAGACTACTAATGTTTTGGCTGTTTTCTCACCAGAATATTCAAAGTGTTCCAATCGACATACAGACCAGCAAACTTTTAGGTAAGACGAATAAAAAACGTTTCAGTTCATTTCACCTGTTACTGTTGTGGAAGAAGTTTTCATATCTAGAATATACTATTAGCCCACTTAAAATACTCCACTACAAGTAAAAGTTCTCATTCTCTTCAGTAAAAGTATGCAAGTATTATCAGCAGAATGTACTTTAAGTAAAAGTGTTTGTGCTGTAAAATGTTCCCTCTGAGTATCACCATTATGATGTTAATGGTTTATTATCACTGCTGTATTAATGTGCATGTTAACTCCTTTATATCCTGTTGTCTAGTTTAATCTACATCAAAGCATCATATTCTCCAAGATCATCAACACATAAAGGAAACACTTCATCCTTCAGTTTATCACAAACATTCAACATCAACACATCTGGAGATATGTAGTTTAACATATTTTAAAAGTACAATATGTACCTCTGAGATGTAGTGAAGTAAAATAGAAATTTGCAGAAAATAGAAACACTCAAGTAAAGTACAAGTACCTTGAATATTCTGGGTTTTTTTTAACCCACAAGCCACAGATGAATCAGATGATGCAGATTCCCTCGTTATCAATGACGTTGAATCGTTCTGTGTCCACAGACTGGCTGCTGGATCGACGTCACTGTAATCTGAAATGGCAGAATGCAGTGAAGGATATCAGGGAGAAGATCAACGCTGCCATCCAGGACATGCCAGAGAACGAGGAGATCAAGCAGCTTCTGTCCGGCTCCTGTAGGTCCATTATATCTATCCATCTATATCTATCTTTATACATATATATCTATCTCTATCTCCCCACATTGTGCCTCTCATCTACCATTACATTTAAGTCACAGAGATGAGCAGTCATTTCTCTTTCAGCCATAGCAATCTAACCATTTATTGATTGAAGGGTCAGGATGGAGGGATAATCTTTTTCTGTACAATAAACATTATATTATATTGACACGACTACTATAAGTATGAATAATAAACACCGAGTACATAAGTTAGCTTACATATTAACGAATGCACACTTAAAAAGGGACTCAGTACGAAATAAAGAGCACATCTATTGACTCCACATAGCTCTCAACATGGCAACAACTAGCAGGTGGCTAGAAGCTATTTTAATGCTCTGAATCCTGTATAGAGAACCTTAAAAGAAGGAACCCTTTAACCTCAGGCTATAGAACAAAATATACAAACACTTTCTTCTCTTAATTTAAAGTTAGTCTCATTTACTGAATTCATATCACACAGGTCTTAATCGATATATCATGATCTGTGAGGAAGCATGTAGACCTGCCCTCTCTAGACTCCTCCCCTTTGCATTAACGGTGAATCTCTCTCATTCATGTTTGAAACAAGTATCACAAAACAATACATATATGTTTTGTTTATAGCCATAACTTCTTATGTTTCATATTAATTCTGTATGTTGTCTGCCGTTTACACTAAAATATATATTTTTTTAAATGGTAAGGAGTCTTTGAGGATACTTGAATTATTATTATTAGTATTATAATTACTATTATTTTTCAATCTGGCATTTGCTACATCATTAACACATTCTGGTTGCATCTTTATCCCTCAGCTGTGTAAGTATGTGCATTGTTATGTAATGTAGCATAATTCCTGTCCTTAATTTGTCTGTTCTGCTCCTCATCCTCTGCATGAATGCTTATAAATCCTCTTTGTTTTGTTTCTATTGATAGACATTCACTACTTCCACTGCTTGAGGATAGTGGAGATACTGAAGGGAACTGAGGCTTCCTCCAAGAACATCTTCGGCAGATATTCATCTCAGAGGATGAAGGTGAGCAGATAGCCTGCAGGTCTGACAGAGTTTCTGATTGGTATTTCTTTGTGTCTTTCTGCTCTAAAACGACTAAAACTATCCGAAACATTAGATTTGATTTCTGTTTTTGTTGTCACAGGACTGGCAAGAGATCGTGTCCCTTTATGAGACAGATAATTTCTATTTGGGTAAGTTTCATATCTCTTTGTAGTATGACAACATTTGTATACAGCGTTAGATCATCCCTCTGTGTTTCATAGGGTAGGAAGGTGATCGGCTACCTGTTGTCATTCTGTTTGAAACGAGAAAGTCTATTTTTCTAAACGTGAAACTGTATTTGTTGTTGATGCTACTGTTCTGGTTTTTCCTGCATCTTTATTATAGGATATAAGAGAACAGCATCCAGTAATAGAAACTAACTATTTGCATGTATAGACATTTTCTTAATCTAAAACAAGAGTGTTTGCGTGTCCCCAGCGGAGGTGGCCAGCTTGCTGAGTCGCAACGTGAGCTACGAAGGCCCGGCCCTGAGGAAGCAGCTGGCCAAAGCCCAGCAGCTGCAGCAGGAGCTGAGCAGGCGTGAGGTGGAGTGCCAGAGCTCAGCCGCAGACCTGAGGGAGCGCTACTATGCTGCCTGCAAACAGTACGGCATCACGGTAAATAAACAAGGTTATTAAAACACACAGACTAGCTGCTCTCTACGTCGACATTCTTCACGCTGTTGCTTGATGTTTTCTTGTTTTCCCGCTCTGACAGGGAGAAAATGTGGCTCGTGAGCTTCAGGCTCTGGTCAAAGACTTGCCAGCGGTTCTCGGGGAAGTCGGGAAAGATGCGGCAAAGTTAGCGGAGCAAATAAAACTTTATACTGCTTTCACAAACTTCGTATGTGATTGGTGAGCGCATCATCAAAAACACAGTCCTCTATGTTATGTAAAAAATAATCTTTGTTGTAATAAACGTACACATCCCTAACAGCACGTTGACTCTTTGTCACATGTGGGTATCTGTAGGTCTGAACCAGTCCTGCCCATGCTGACGTTCGCCCAGAAGAGAGGAAACACAACGTTTTACGAGTGGAGAACGGGGAACGTCCCCGCGGTCATCGAGAGGCCAGTTGTGGAGGAAGCACCTCCTGATGCACTCACAGAGGATTCGGTTGGTTTTACTGTCTCTATATACAAAGTATTCATCAGGGTCATATAATAGAAATCACTTTTTCTTTTTTCTTATTTGATAAATTCTTCTTAAATCCATCTTGTTTTGTTATTTTTTAAAATACATTATCACAGTTGCAAATCAAACTTCCTCCCATGCAGCAGCTCTGTGCTGCTGTGAGATAATAACAAATACCAGAAGAGGTCAAATAAATACACTCATGTTTCAATCCACCACTGACTTTAATGTTCCGGTATTCTCTTTTTAACGCTGCTTTAGATCGACTGGGGCAACTTTGGCAACACTGCGGACACTCAGGGTGTTAATTCTGCCATCACAGTTGAGGATGGAATAGACTGGGGCATCAGTCTGGAGCCGAGCTCTGAGGTGAGACACAAGAACACATCTGCATTTAGATTTTATGTACACCTTATATTAGTTCACTTTCTAATATGTAGATATTCAGATGAATTAAGGACGATATCTACAGAAAGAATGTATTAATACTTGAGTGGATCACCTTTTAGAGCGGGCGTCCAAGCACTGAGGCTTACTGGGTCCGGCTCGGATCATGACGAGTGGTGTTGATGAAGAGAAAAGGTTTTGGAACTTCTGCTCTGATATACTACTTCCTGTCTGCCTCCCTCAACAGGACACTGGTGCTGCTGGGATTGACTGGGGGGACAGTGAAGCAGCTCCCATAGAAATTGAAATCGTGGATGCGGGCACAGACTGTAACTACTTTGTTCTTTTTTTTTTTTCTTTTTTTTTGCACAACTTATCACAAGCTCTGTTGACATTTCTGTTTGCTAAAGACACGCGTGTCTCCTTGCAGGTCCTGAGGGTGTGGCAAGAGGGGAGGATGCTTTATCTGTCCTGGAGAACTCTCAGTCACGCAGCCAGTTCATCGATGAGCTAACGGAGGTAAACCGCTACAGTCATCTAGTGTCAAATCACCACTTGAGAGACCGTGCATCCACTCGAGTCATCTGAATTGTGATCATAGTCCTAAAACAAGCTTTTAAAAGCCACTGTGTGATACCTGCTGATAGGTTAGACTAGCTGGTGAACATAGTGGAGCATTTAGCTGCTAAAGAGACGGATACATCCCTCAGGAGTTGACAAAACAGAACAAAAAGGAGCGAATAATGAGCTGACATTCATCAGGTAGCCAAAAATATGACTCCAAATGAATGATAATGTGTCTCTGGATGTGTAAATAAGCAACTACATGCAAACAAGTTCACTGCATCAACTCTTTTCAGTGATATGTCAGCATTGTTTTAACGACTTGTTTCCACTACACTCAAATGGCGGCAACTTCCAGTTCTGCAAAATGAATCCAAAGCTTCATGTGTTAAAGCTGCATTCTCTCTAGTGTCCACCAGGGGGCGACTCCTCCGGTTGTATAGAAGTCTATGAGAAAATGACTCTACTTCTCTCTTGATTTATTACCTCAGTAAACATGAGTTTATGGTCTCAATCGCTAGTTTCAAGTCTTCTTCAATACAGCATGATGTAAAAACTAAACATGATGTTTACATGTGCAAATTCAAAACCACTTTCTGCAAACAACAAGTGTGTGTTTATCACAAATAGGAGTTGAAAACAGTCACAGCATTTGTTTAAACTTGCAGAGAACATCGTGTAGGTTTCCACACAAAAGTAGACTAAATTGTACTATTTTTGGATAGTATTTGGAGCAGATCATCAGTCAGATTTACACCTAACATGTGACGCTGGTTTCATGTGTTTGTTCAGCTGGAAACATTCTTAACGCAGCGCGTGACTGAGATGGGAGAGGAGGGAGACGTGGTGGCCATGAGCCAGTTCCAGATGGCCCCCTCCATCATCCAAAGCCAATCCCGACAACATATCCGGGAGATGCTGTCAGAGGTGCTGGACCTCCTGGGTCGCCTCACCTCCCTCCGGATGCAGCACCTGTTCATGATCCAGGCCTCGCCGCGGTACGCTGCCACGCCTCGCCCTCGTATCGTCTCTTTCAGTCGGCGTAAATCTGCATTCTCTCATTGTATTTACGTGTGAAATGTTTCGTGTAGGTATGTTGAGCGCGTGTCAGAGGTGCTGAGGCAGAAGCTGAAGCAGGCAGACATTCTGGTGCTGAAAGGTGCCACGATGGTCGAGAAGAGACAGGAAGCCCTGGAGGAGCAGTCCAGACTGGAGCCTCGTGTCGACCTGCTGGCAGGATGCACCCGGGAACTCCAGAAAATGGTATTGGTTCACCAGTTCAGTTTATTTATGTTCACAGGGTAGGCAGTCCTCCAGCTCCTGTGTTTTACTTTCTCACAGTAAACATAAGATCATTATATATATATATATATATATATATTATTGCCAATAATTGTGATTGTTTGTTTTTGCAGATTGAAGCGGACATTTCAAAGCGATACCACAAAAGGCCCGTCAACCTGATGGGGGTTAATATATAGTGACAAATCACAGACGTCACAATAAAAGTGGTATTTATGTTGAAGTCTTGTGTGTTCTTTACGTTTTCTGGATTAACATTCGGTGAAAAACAAGAAATATGTGCATATGCTTGTAAAAAATTATATAAATTCTATTTATATTTTGTTTTTATGAATGTATCCACTGGATGCTTGGTTAAACTTATTTTTACTGCATTGATCTTTTTATTTAATTTAATATCAACTTCTTTTTTACCTGATTGGAATATGAAATATTAATAAAATAAAGTACCTGTATATTAACTAAAGTAAGTAATAAAATATCAACACATACAAATAAAGAGTGTGCATATAAGGGATACTTATCCTGCTTAAATTCAGAGCTAGGTGAACCATATGCACACATTTCTTAAAAGATTTAGAAAATGTGCACTACTAAAATTGACCAAGTAAAACTAGTAGAGTGGCAATAACTTCACACAGTTTAAAATAAAATGTCTGGCTTCTAACTTGCATGATTGGTTTTAAAGTATCCAGTTTTCTATAGATTAGTATCATAAAACATTTGTAAAATGGTATAAAGTATTTCTCTGAATGTGTTTGGAATAAAATAATATTGAAGAAGCTGTTATTTTGCCACATATGTATCTTTTAAAGTTGTAATATATTGGACAGTGGTGGTTGGTAACTAAGTACATATACTCAAACTTGAGGACATGTTTGAGGTACTTGTATTTCCATTTTATTCTACTTTATAGTTCTATGTTACATTTTAAGGAGAAATGTTCTTTTAACAGATTGATACAACAAGAATACAACAAAATTGTGATATAGCACTAAAGGTTAAGCTATTCTACAATATATAAATAATTATAATTAGCTCCGTATTTACCAGGTGCTTTATTAACGTGATGAACACATTTATTCATAAATAATTAGAATCTAATATGATATATATTTTGAAATAGGCCATTCTGCATGAGTACTTTTGGTACTTTTAGTATATTTTGATAATCATACTTTAGTTTTTTTACTGAAGTAAGATTTAGAATGCAGTACTTTTACTTGTAACAGAGTATTACTACACTGTAGTATCTGAATACTTCCACAACTGCTATAACCGAATCATAAAACATTTGTAAAATTGTAAAATGTATTTTGAATATAAAAGTAGAAGTTGTTTTTTGCCACTAAATATATATTTTTGATGTGATTACATTGGTATAAATGTGTAATATTATCAGCGGGGGATTTTTCAGGGTGATGAAAGCTTGCTACTAGAATGTTCTGCGCATGCGCTGTGTGAAAGCGTGTTTTGGTGTCAAGCGGTGCTAGATGCTAGGTTAGCCAGGGCCAGCTAGCCATTTTGCAAGTCATGGTGGGCCAATTCAATGAGGAAAGGCTGGAGAGACGCTACATCGGGCAGCACTGTGGAGCTTTTAATGAAACAGGACTTGATTGCTGTTCTTAGGTGGTAGTGAATCTTCTTCTTTTGGGCATGAATGAAGACACATGCGTGAGTATTAAATCAATTAACTACTGTAATAATGCGTTAGGAGATACATGGATTGCAGTGATTCATGGCGTGAGATAACGTTAGCACACACGTAGATAAATAAGTAGTATTTATGGATACAGGAGCATGTCTTTGTATAATACATAAGTTACTTTTAAAAGTAGTTGAATGCTTAAGGTAGCTAGCTAGATAAACTAGCTTACAAGGCTAATCACCGTGTTGGCTCTGAGCTCCAATTGTAACACAGCTTTTAGTTAAGCCCCGCCCACTCGCCATTTCTATTGGTCGTGCCTTTCTGGAGTCATGTGTCGTCACCCCGCTTGAGTCCTGCGAGTGGCCTCGCGATCTGTCGATCACCTTTTTCACCACTTGTTGCTAGGGAGATTGTTTGATGCTAAAGCCATAATACCAGTAGAGGTACCTGCCACTTTTTAAAGGGGCAAACAGAGATGTGAGCTAACCAACCTAATGTGGCAACACGCTATATATATATATATATATATATATGTTTTGTAACACGGTGGTTATACACGTGTGTAACAGCAAGTAGCACAAGCTAGCTAACGGCTAACGTCATAAGGACGAAGATAGGCGCAGCTGTGCGAGAGGAGGGAGGGACACCACAGAAGAAGACGCTGTCGAGCCTTCGATTCACCTTCAGCTGCACCCACACGAAGAAGTAGTTTGTCCTGTGAAGGGTGGGGTGATGTGAAAGCTCTGTGTTCATCTCTGGTCTGCTGATTTTTATTTATTTTCCAATGCATTGTGCCGACATCACTTCTCTACACTTTTTGGGAGGATGGAGTGGTTGCAGTGGGCTAGCAAGTCCTGATTTATTTTGTTTATTTGTGTGTCATTAACATGGGTTTAATGCAAATGAAGTAACGGTAAGACTTGTGTGTCTGCTCTGAATGTAGTGTGATTGTAATGGTGAACTATTGGTGTTTAAAGTGGAGCAATAACATGTAATTTCTCACTTTTTGTCAGGAATGGGAAGATGAGAACCTAATGAAGAAGAAAGCTTTGAGCACAAACTGGACTCTGTCAGAGTGGAAACCCCAACTTGGATCCTACATGCCTTTTAAACACACTGCATCCTGTTGAAGACCCTCTCCCCATTCTTTAACCACTTTTTTTTTACGCTCATGTAACCGTCTCAGTCTTCTAGTACGAGTACAGAAGCTAGTTGGCCCCGTTTTTGTTTTTATTTTTTACTTTCACCTTTTGTTCCTTTGTAAAGAAATGCTTTACCTGAAAAAATACTTCACAGAGGGCCTGATTCAGTTCACCATCCTTCTGAGTCTCATTGGGGTGCGGGTGGATGTTGACACCTATCTAAGCAATCAGCTGCCCCCACTGAGAGAGATCATCCTGGGCCCTAGCTCAGCCTACACCCAGACACAGTTTCACAACCTGCGCAACACCCTGGACGGCAATGGCATCCATCCAAAGAGCGTGGACCTGGACCAATTCTTTACCGCTCGGCGACTGCTGAACCAGGTGCGCCAACTGGATCGCCTCTCTGTGCCCTGTACGGAGCTCAACACCTGGCTGGTGCATCGCGACTCTGAGACTGTGGTGTCCACCAGCAGCCAGTCCAGCCCCAGCATCACCCTGGACAATGGGGGCGGCCTAGAGGACGTCAACAACTCTGACGCCACCCCGGCCATGAGGGGAGGAAGCGGAGCACCTGAATCCACGTACAACCTGAACGCAGCGGACAACAGCCTGGGAGCTGTGGCCCCCGAGGGAAACCAGGATCAGGGCAGCAGGGACGGCAATGACGACCTCACCAAAGAGGTACCGCAGCTTGTTTCTTCCTTCACTGTGGGCAGCACCTGTCAGAAGGAGGGCACATACAACTCCTTCTGACAGGTGCTTGTTGTCACCACATTCACCTGCTGTCTCACAAACTAACTGACAAACAGGATTTAGATCATGTCTTTTATGTTCAAAGGAATTAGTGTGAGCTTGGTTGTACCTTTAGTTAGATTTAGTGGTAAACTAATCTTCCAACTTAATCCGTCAATCCTAACTACTAAAAACAATCAAACATATACTCAGAGTTTAAATGGTCCACAGCTCTGGTCTATAATCAGTGTCGGATATTATTAGCAAAACCAGTCGAGTTATATTCATGAGAGCTGTGATTGTTGTCATGAGTGCAACTTTTAAATCCACAGCAAACGGTCATTTAACTTCATTTACTCTCTTAACATGGCACAAAATTCTGTTGTTTACATCTACGTGTTACATTTTAACAACATTTCTGTGTGATTTCTTGTTGTTATTGTTACTTTGAGAAATCTTGCACATAATGTGTCACACAATGAGGTCACACAAAGACATTGTAGATTTCTATGTGATCACATGATGACCACCATGTCAAAGGGTTTGTCATGGCTGCATCATCTGACTACATTTCTGTTACGTGATCTCCCAAAATGACCCACACTTATGAAACGATGAGCCAAACTGCTTGTATAAGAGATAAACAGTAGAAGTACGAGTTTACTATCATAAATAAGTAAATCATAAGTGGCCCACATATGTTCCTTTATACCTCGCTACAGTATTAGTTCAATACATTGAATGCCTACACCATACCTGGTTATTAAAGTAACTTTTCTCTACACAGGGCCATTTTTCAATGGTTGCTATGTATTCTTTTGCAGGACATTGACTTGATCGACATCCTGTGGAGACAGGACATCGACCTCGGAGCAGGAAGAGAAGTGTTCAACTACAGCAACCGTCAGAAGGAGAGCGAGGAGGAGAAGCCCAACCCGCACAAGAACAAAGACGGGAATGAGGAGCAAGAGAGCTGGAGAAATGGAGTGAACTTGCAAGATGCTCAGCCGGTGGACGGGGAGACCGGAGAGAGTATTCCAGAGCAGGTTAGCAGACTAAACGGATCTCTGTGTGCTAGAGTTTCATCCAGAGGGGAGGTGGTACATTTAGCTGTCCTAATGGTACATTAACAGAAAAAAGAAACGTGGGAGCTGCACAGAGGTGATAAAGGCTAATTCTGTCGGCTGAATAAGAGTTCGTATTCGTCTCCACTTTGTCTCCTTCACTGTTCGCCTCGTGTGTTGATAAACGAAGTTCATCTTTGAAATTGTTCAGTTTGAAATTAGGAGTTTCATCTCATTGTTGTGTCTCAATGAGTCTGACAGTAGAGGCAGAGATCAAGCAAACCTATCTGCTGCTATCAGGGAGTAAATCACATTTATTATGAAGTAAATCACATTTACTTCTGGGCTTAACACCCAAGAGAATTTTCCTTTGGTTCAGTCTTCACTCACAATCGTTAGCACTCATGACGTATAAATGTAATCTTCATAAACCTCCGATGAACACTCGTGCAGCTCATCCAGTGCTGATTCTTTTATGAATACAGAAAACAACAAAATGTTCTTTTTCGTTGTTGTTTATTAGTCAGAATTGCTCTCATTTGACCACAGTAGCTGATAAAGTACAATCTGAAGAGGTACTGCCTTCAAGCTCTATTAAAACGTATCGACCAGGTGCTAGATCGTAAGCACGAATCCAAAAGGGAAACTAAGGAAATGTCGGACACGGCGCTGAACAAACCCGCAAATTAAGCGATCAAAACGTGGATAGTTCCAAAAAGAGAGTGAATATCTGGGGTTGGCTGGCGAGTACCGTAACCCTCGTTGAGCCGGGGCCGACTTTGAACGTTGTGTTTATAAACCACAACCAACCTAAAATAAGAAATACTTTTTACTGTATTGACGTCACACAATGAGTAATAAGTAGACGTGTGTTTGGACTGCTGGAGATGGAATGGTTCTTACCGCAAAAGCTAACAAAATGAAGTACTAACACAGCTTCAGAACCTGCAGCTAGCCAGAAGAAGCGAGCGGCAAAGGATTCACTCAAAGTTTGCTCACACATTGTACCGAATCATTCACCATCGTGGTCGTCCGTTTTGGGCCAATTAGTCACAACAGTGTCTCTTGTGTTGTCGTTCAGCTCCCAGGTCTTGGCTCGCAGACTTCGCTGTCTCTACAAGAATGCTTGAGGCTTTTGGAGGCCACTTTCCCTTTTGGAGAAGAATCTGAGGTAAAAAAAACAAACAAACAACCTGTTGTTACACAAGCATTGCAAGTATCATCTTTTATTACAAGGCCTTTGTGATGTTTTTAAACAGTTTCCAGCCCCGGTTGTCGCCCCAGAAATCGTTTCCAATGAAGAAGTTCCTTCCACGTCTCAGGGTCTTCCTCTGGCACCACAGCTGCCCCCCGCGGAGCCTCAGTTAGACCTGGAGCAGCAGTGGCAAGACATCATGGCCATCATGGAGCTACAAGTACGTCTACTTTCTAACTGCATCATTGCAACCATAAAAAGTATATTTCGTCGTACAAACGTATGCTTATTAATTTGAGAGAAGTGTGTATATTTAAGAAACCTTTCTGTTCAAAGGCAATGGAAGTGAACAACTCTTCGCCACACAGCAACTCCAGCAGTGACAGTGGAACGAGTGGGACGACGGAGTCGAGCGCCGCGGGAAACTTTGGACTCTCTAATGCCTCGACACCCGTGACCCAGGACGTCAGCCTCCACCAGGCCTCCCTCCCCAGCTGCAGCCAGGACTTCCCCCAGGTGTTCAATCCCCAGTTGGACTCTACTAGCATCACCCCGAGAACCACCATGCTCAGACCTTCCTCCAGCAACTCCAGCAACATCAACTCCACGTTCGGAGCCACTAACCTGACGGGCATCTTTCTCCCGCCACACATTAACAGCTCCAGTACCAACATCACGTCCACGCCCATCCTGCCCGATCCATTCAGCAACCTGCTGGAGGAGTCCATGCTCGACGAGATCAGCCTGCTGGACCTCGCCATGGAGGAGGGCTTCAGCCAGGCCCAGGCATCGCAGCTGGAGGACGAGCTCGACTCCGACTCCGGTCTTTCCCTGGACTCCAGCCACAGCCCGGCCTCCCCGAGCAGCTCCGAGACGTCCTGCTCCTCGGCGGCGTCTTCGTCCTCGACGTCGGCCACCTTCTCTGAGGAGGGAGCTGTGGGGTACAGCACCGACTCGGAGGTCGCTACCGTGGAGACGGAGGAAGGTGCTGTTGGTGGTTACCAGCCTGGGTTCAGTAAGCTCTGCCGTATGAGCTACCAGGACCCCTCCCAGTTCCACGGCCTCCCTCAGCTCGGCGGCATCGACCACAATCACACGTACAACCTGCCGCTTTCCTCCGCGTTCGCCGAGCATCCAGAGCTCCCCCTTTCCGCTGGCAAGAAGAGCGTCCGCGACAAACACTCAAAGCTTCAGCCTGCTCAGGATTTGCTCGACAAGCACGCGAGTCGCGACGAACGGCGAGCCCGGTCCATGAAGATCCCCTTCTCCAACGAGAAGATCATCAACCTGCCCGTGGAGGAGTTCAACGAGCTCCTGGCCAAGCACCACCTGAGCGAAGGCCAGCTGGCCCTCGTCCGCGACATCCGCAGGCGCGGCAAGAACAAGATGGCGGCCCAGAACTGCCGCAAGCGCAAGCTGGACACCATCATCAACCTGGAGCAGGGCGTCCACGACCTGAGGCGCAACAAGGCCCGCCTGCTGAAGGAGAAGATGGAGTTCATCCGCTCCATCCGGCAGATGAAGCAGAAGATGCAGAGTCTGTACCAGGAGGTGTTCACTCAGCTCCGGGACGAGGAGGGCCGGCCCTACCCCCCCAGCGAGTACTCGCTCCAGTACAGCGCCGACGGCAGCGTGCTCATCATGCCCCGCGGCGTGACCACCGCCGAGCAGAACCGGAAGCCCGAGAAAAAACAAAAAGACAAAAAGAAGTGAGGGGGGTGGGGTGGGGGGCAAACTGCTGTTTATTCTATCACTTTGCTAAATCAATAAGAAAGATTTCTGCAGATGCGAGAGAGATGTCCTTTTTTCCTTTAAGAAGATTCTGGTGAGTAGAGTTGTTGACTACTCTTCCTGCGTTAGTTTCTCCCCTTTCATTCTCGTCCTACATTTTTTTTTCCCCCTGGAAACAACTCTGAAGCAGAAGTAGCTCCTCGTTTGAGTACTGATATTTCATTATTTAGACGGGGCGGGGGAAACGATAAGCGAGGAGACGAGGGACGTGAAAGGACATAAAAATGAGCAATTAAGAGAAGAAGAAAAAAAATGAGCCGCTCTTCATCCTTTTGCACCAAAACCGCTGAGGACGGAGAAGGTTTGTCGGGTGAAACGAGGGGACTCGTCTGGAGAACAAGAACACTGTCTATGCACCGGAGGTTTTAAAGGACGGACCACATCCCACCCTGGAGACTTTCACTGATGTTTGTCACGTTTAAGTTGCATCTACGGTTGTGAGAGTTCAGTTTACCAAAGGCTAAGAGGAAGTCCATTATTTTAGGGTGCCATTAACACCTTTACTAACCAAAGGTCGTATGGTGCACTTGATCATCTCTTACATGCTCAAAACACTGGACTCCAATTCTGTCGGTTTGTGTGTCGCAAATTCCAGTTTTGTGGAGTGGGTCTGAGCTCAGAGAGGCCCTGAAGAGAGCGCCGGGTGGACGGGGGAGGATTGAGACCAGAGGGAGTCAGAGGCTGGAGAGTTCCCGGGCTGGCCGCTGCTAAAAAAAAAAGAGGCCTGGAGGTGAAGTCCTGCAAGAGGAGCAGATGGATGTCTTAGGGAGGAGGCACACTGCATTGCAAAATGTATCAACTTCCTTATAAATTATACATAGCACTGTAATTTGTCTTTTAAAAGGCTTGGCTATATGCATTTTGCCGTGTCTGTTGCTGTTCCTTCGCTGCAGGTTTAAATACGGGAGCTGTGTTAAGGAAGGCTCTTATTAACTGTTCATAATCTGTAGTATAAGCAAGGTTATAGGTCACATCAGCTTTATGTAAAACTCTACACTCTGTTTTTATTTAAATTGTCACGCCGAGCCTGTAATCATGAAGAGGAAGCTGCTGTGACGGGTCAGATGTTCAGGCTGTCACAGTTATGCATCATTTGGCGTTTTTCTTTTTCCTCTTGGACGCCTCGTGTTCGGCACTAACTTCAAACGGGCTCAGTCGTCTCTGGTGGAGCCAAATCTCTTTTATTTAACTTATTTGCCAACGTTCCCCGACTGAAAGCCACTTGAGGTCATTTTTTTTAAACTGCTGTGAAGCCCGAGGTGTTGGCTTAAACATGAGTCCTATGTTTGTTTTCTTTGTGTTGGTAACAAAGTGAGCCAAGTTGTTACATGAGATTTAAAAAAGATAAGTTGTTTGAATGCGTGAAAAGACGGTGCGTGTTGTGGCCACTTTGATTTGAAATGCCTTTATTTCACCATCTCATCGTCTCACTTTAAATGTTGTGAGAAGCGGAGGAAGAAGTGCTATTACTCGTCTATCTGAATGGAGTTGTCAGTACGTGAACAGAGAAATAAAATAGGCGAGTTAGGCTCGAACGTTTATAAGAGCAGAACAGATGATGTCCAAACAATAGTTGTTGAAAGGAGAAATGTCCTCATTAAATGTGATATTCAGGCATGAAACTCTGGTTAACATTGACTTCAACTATCTAGTACTGCTACTACTTAGTGCACTTTTCTTTGTCTGTCTTGTTCTGTAAATATTTTCATGTTTTGTGTTCGTCATGATTTATGTCTCCATGACGGTCTCACCCTCTGCTTTCAGTTTGGATGTAGTTCCTTCTTGTTTTCAGATATTTGCCGGCAATCAAGAATTGTTTTTATTGATTAATAAAGTGTTTTTATTTTCACCCGGGACTCTACTGTGTTCTAGTTGTCATGAATGGAGTTAGTCAGACCGTACGACTGGGGCTCCAGGGTTTAAGTCGCGGAAATTATCCCGATGATCCGTAAACAGACACGAGGTGACAAAGCTTCAACAAAGAGTCAATTTACAGAAAAGGAATCGCCAAGTACGTTTGTCATCAATAGTTTACAAACCTTTGTTGTCGGGTTTAAATGTGACAATTTGCTGCTTTTTTTTCTTGAGTAAAGTGAATATTTTGTGAATGTTGGTGGAACAAAACAAGAGATTTGATGACATCGTCGTTAGTTGCAGCCCTGCTGGATAATAATCAGACGATATTTAAAGTGAAAACAGTAAAAAGAGGAAAGTCGCAAAACAAGTTGTTTATTCTCCAAAACCGACAAGCAAGATGTGACAATGAAGAAGTCTACAAAGAATACCAATCAGTTAATCAGGGGTTGTAACCGTACACCAAACAGCTCAGATGGACACAGTTTTGACCTCAAAAGCACCGAAAATAATGTTTCAAAAAAGGCACTAATGAAATAGAAACATCACCTCACTGATACGATGTCACAGCACGACGGATCTCTGGACCAAACTGATACTGAAGAGGCCGAGAGAGTAAAAGTGACGCCTGCGTTTTACATTCCAGTTGAAGCATATATACAGTTACATTACATCCAGAATCAAATGAGTGATACGACACCAACACCAACCAGTCCAAAGGTGTCTTGCTCGTCTCTGCCGCCCCCCCCCCCCCCTCTGGAAAAGTACAATGAAGTTCAAAACTAGCTTCTTTCTTTGCCCTCTTGTGTTAGTTTTTCTCGTCTTCCGTGGGATACGAGTGCCAGGTGAGTCTCTCCTCATAGAACGAGATGACCACCTGAGGACACTTCCCGTTGGCCTCCTTCGCCGGCACCAGGTCAGCTTCATCTGAGTTTTTCCTGAGAACACAAACACCCAAAAAACATTTACAGACAAAATATTCGATGACACATCCAGCTGTTACGTTGCATACGAACCATTTCATGAGGAACATGAGTTCTCCGGTGGAATCTGTGGCGCCGATGATCCTCTCTGGATCGAGTCCTCGAGCAAAGCCCCGGAGCTTCTCTGTCTGAGGATCAAACAACAAAACACAACTTCAATCAAGCAGAAAATAATGTTTCAGCACGTCCAAAACCTCAAAGACATTCAGTTTACTGTCACGTAACACAGAAAAGCATCGTTTCCTCACATTATGGAAGCTACCAGCAGAAGTTTGACCATTACTGAAATCATTATTCAATCAAAACTCAAAGCTGCAGATTAGTTCTCCATCGATCTACTTCATCCTCTTCAGCTCCACATTTTGGAACAATATTTTAAAGTTGAATATTGTTGTGGACCCAAAGCAGACTCTCCAGAGAAAGTCCACATGAGCCCCCTTGTGCACTTGATTGGGGATCTGAATACCACCAGAGACTCTCAGAGTCTGCAAGAGCTGTTCCCAGATATGTCGTAAAAGAATAAGTCCGTCTTTGGATACCACATGACAAAAACAAAGAGTCGGTGACTTACGTCGTCTTTTTTCTTCTTCGTTTTACTCTCGTCTCCTTCTGCGTCTCCGGCCGCCTTCCTCTTCCCGTCGTGAGCAGACTTCTGGGACTGCAGGAACTCTGCGATCAGATCCGGACAGTCCAGGTTGTCGTCTGGCTCCCACGTGTTGTCTTCTCTGCAGACACAAGTACATAGAAATACAGCATTTCCTTAATAACTTGTACCGGTGATCTGCTGTGTGAATCGGATGATGACGGTAAGAGACACTCACCCAGAGAAGCCTCTCCACTTGAGGAGATACTCTACTCTCCCCTTCACCACCCGCCGATTCAGCACCCTTTCCACCACGTATTCTTCCTCCTCCTCCTCTTCCTCCGCCACTTCCTCTGGCTTCTTGTCCTTCTTCTCGACCGCAGTCATTTTGCTCTCAGGCTCTGAAGGGTCAGAATACAGCAGAGAGTTACTGATCCTGAAGGCAAGCCGCCCTTTATAACGGCCGCCGAGCCTTGAAAACTCAAACTGTTGATATTCAGAGTTTAAGATGTTTACACTTAGTCAACACACACGACTTTGTTCATTCCTTGACTCTCGACACATATACAACGTGCTACAGAGACATGTATATGTTGGAAGATAGTGACGTGTTAAAACCTTCTGTAACAGCGGGAACATCGTTAAGGGGCTCTGTGTTCAGGCTCATACTCATCAGCTCGACCTGGGAACCTGCAGGTTCCTGGTCAACGTCAAGAGCGTTGCATGATGGGAGAAAGGCGGGAATCATGACGGTAGAGAGGAGAAAACAACAATGGAGAATATGGGATTTATAGAGAAGATACAAGGCTGACAGTGTGAGGCAAGAGGAGACTACCACCAAAAACCCAGTACCTCTACTTTAAAGGTTACCCATGTACAAATACCTTACATGGTGTAAACTCATTGGATCTCCAAACAGTGGTGGACGAAGTATTCTGATTCTTTACTTGAGTAAAAGTACTAACACAACATGGTAAAAACTAAAAATGCTCAGTTACAAGTAGAAGTCCAGCATTGAAAATGTAACTGAAGTTAAAGCATGCAAGTATAATCAGGAAAATATACATTAAATACCAAAAGTAAAAGTATAAAAACATTGAATCAAAATGATCCAGAGCCCATCACATTGTTTTTTGTGTGCAAACAACTTAATCCTTTGAGATGTAATGGAGTAAATAATTAATAAAGGCAGCATGAAAATAAAAGACAAAATGCTAAAGTACACGTTACATCAGTACTTCGTTACATTCCACCACTGTCTCTTTGGGGGTTTAATAAAATATGTCCCTGAACCAGCTGTGTTTACTTGTCCCCTTTAGGATCATATCAATATATGCATTTATTATTATTAATAATAACAATACAGCAGCATAGCTGAGCCTACAAGTGTCAGCGTCAACAGACTCCAGATGTGCAACACCTGGCCACGTGACGTTAGGTGTGATAAAAGCACACAGAGCTGACGGTCAAACACACCACTTACAACACGTGGACCTTCACTTTAAATAGACACCGCGATGGTGTAGATGACATTTAATGTATTAAAGCTAACGTTCGCGAGCAGACAGAAGCAAACAGCACGACTGAAGCCTCGGAGCGACCCGTAGGTTCACAGCGAGCTGCTGTCTCCTCCATATTGCTTTTGTGTTGTGCAACTTCATGCAACATCCTCTGTGACGTCTGTCGATTATGATTATTAATAAGAAACTTGTATCGTGCACGAGATAAGCGCTAAAAACATACACGTTAACGGCTCGTGCACAATATTATAAAAACACGTTTAAAGGGAGGATGATTTAAAAAATAAAATGTAAACTCACCGATGACTTACAATTATATTTATTTTTAAACTTCCACCTGGAACCGATACTAAACAACCCGGTAGCCTCGTAATAATGTAAAGATAACGTCGCTGCTGGTCTTGATGTAAATAGAGCCGGTAGGTTGTGTCGTCTGTGTGACGAGGGCAGAAAGAGGCGGCTCGTTCACAGACTCTGACGCGCATGGATTTACTCATCGGTGTAATCACAGCCAGAGCCAGGCGTGCAGGTGATATATAGATCTGTGGCTGCAGAGAGACAGAGACAGAGAGAGAGAGAGAAATCATCTTCATTAATACCTGAAAATACACAAAAAGCTTTATCTTTTCCAATTATATTGTCACTTTACCTTCATATACTTTTACATCTCTCATGGAGAGAATAAAGTATATATATATATATATACACACACACACACACACACACACACACACACACACAGGTGTGTGAAAAAGTGTTTGCCCCCTTCCTGATTTCTTATCTTTTTGCATGTTTGTCACACTTAAATGTTTCAGATCATCAAACAAATTTAAATATTAGACAAAGATAACACAAGTAAACACAAAATGCAGTTTTTAAATGAAGGTTTTTATTATTAAGGGGGAAAAAAAATCCAAACCTACATGGCCCTGTGTGAAAAAGTGATTGCCCCC
>NW_022280034.1:2034381-2086070 GCF_004355925.1 Anarrhichthys ocellatus | reverse complement strand
ATATATATATTCCTTTAATTTAAAATAACTTCTATAATAAGTCTATTTTAAGTCTATCTCTTTTTCTTAGTTGCTTTCAGTACACGTTGTACTGTGAATGATGTGATTTTAAACAACTAATTGATTATTTAAAAGCAGTCAGCTGATCACTTGATGATGAAAGGAATGTTTCAGAGGTAACACTGCTTTAAAAAGCTCCTCATAGTCTGAGTCACGAACGCTAACCCTAAAAGAGTGAAAAGCTTGCTCCAGTGACTCAGTGGATTTTCTCTGACGAGCTTCTCTTTTTGGAGGATGAGTCATCAGCTCATGACAGAACTACAGAAGACAGTTTGATCCTTTATTGATTTCTCCTCTTTGCAGTGCAGCACTCAGTAGGATGATCAGCAATCAAGAAGAAGATGTAAGTAACCGCCCACTCCTTTTTTATACACAATACTAAAATATTAATATCTAACGTGAGTTCTCCTTTTGGTGAATCTTTAACTTAAACTTCCGCTTAACAAAGAACAAAACCTCCATTGATGTGTTTTTTAAAGCATTTGAGGAGCTCTTTGAAGAGGTGACACGTGTCTTCTCTACACTCTAATCTACACTCTACTCTTAACTACGATGCTGCAAAACACGCACAGACACACACACTCACATACACAGTTTTTATTTAAACTTGTGACTCTGTTTCTGTCCATCAGGAGTTTGTGGCGGTGCGGGTTCAAGATCCCCGCATGCAGAACGAAGGCTCGTGGAATTCATACGTGGATTATAAAATATTCCTCCATGTGAGTATTAATACTTAGATTACAATACATTAATATTACAACATGTCTGGACACTTTCAGTGTGAGCTACTGGGGAGCTGAAACCAATTGTGTATTTAATCATGTAAGTCGAAGCCGAGATGTTTCAGCTTCTCCCGATGTGAAGATTTTCTTCTTTTTCGGGTTTTATTTAGTTTGCAAATTGAATATTCTAAAGTTTTGGATGGTTGGTCGTATGAAAGAAAGACATGAAGACAACACATTGGGATAAGAAAGCTGGACAGGAGCATTTTTCACAATTTTCTGAAAATATATCTGGAAAATAATTGACAACAAACGAAGTGTTTGCATCTAATGTGCTTTACATAAAGATGAAGGACGTTGAGGAGCATTTGTTGCCACACATGAACCAGCCTCACCTTAGAATGAGACAATGGGATGTTACTGAGACTGGATTCCTGAACCTAACCCCGATCTGTAAACCACCGAGCTGGCAGCAGCGTGGCTTCCTCTCGTTTGGTTTGGACAGGAGTCGATGTTGTGTTGAACGCTGTGTCAGCAGCAAAGCTCCGCGTCTAGACGGATGCTGTGAAGGTGTTGACTCATGAAATTGGCTGAAGTCACGTGACGTCACATGATGTTTTATCATTCTGGTTGTCATCGTTATGCTTTTGTTTTTCACGGGTGAATGTTTGAATCATAAATCCAGAATCAAACAAGTAGCTTTTCAATGTTTCATCTTCACAAAAACCTTTTTAGAAAACACTTCACTGCTTCTGTCACTGATCTCTGTACAGAAACTATGAACATGCACAACAGTTAACTATTTCATCTAAAAACTCAGCACAGATATTTGTGTAGAATATTTTAAAACTTCTAAAAAGTACACATTAACATGGCTCAATGTCTACTCTTAATGTGTAAGTCTGCATCCAGCAATTACATTGATTATCCTGCAGATTATCTCCTTAATATTTTATCGATAACATGTCGGAGAATAGTGAGTTATCGGTTTATTTTTACCCACAACTTCTGGTTCTACCAATTCTCTCAAACCCAAAGAAAAGCATCAAACACTCACGTTTAAAAGCTGGAACGAGACAATGTTTTCAGTTATTTTCTGTTTAAGAATGAAGTGAATTGAAACAGGAGTCGTGTTAAATACTTGACTGTGTCACACGTCACTGGAACAAATCTGACATGTGACAGTTCTGCTCTAAACTCAGCAGCAGTTGCGTCATTTCAGTTACAGCATTACGTTGAAAGGATAGATTGTAAATACATTTTAATACATTTTGTAAATTAAAGGATAAGGTTGGTGTTATCGTGTATTTTCTCTTTGTGTCAACAAATCGCATCAAAAGACTGAAACGAAGCACCAAGTCCACTGGAGATGTAAATCTTTTAAAGCTAATATTCAGTTTAGTTAAAACAAACAGGAGGAAATAGTGCATTTGTTGGGGACTATTTTCAGCGGCGGATTAATCCGTGTGTGTGTGTGATTGAGTCAGAATAAACTACAGCGTGTGTGTTCATGGTGATGAAGCAACAAGTATATATACATTCTTTACTTTACAGACCAACAGTAAAGCCTTCACAGCCAAGACGTCCTGTGTGCGTCGGCGCTACAGTGAGTTCGCCTGGCTCAAGAAGAAGCTGCAGAAGAACGCCGGTTTGGTGTAAGTTGTTGTGAAGAGTGAGAGCAGCTCTTCTACTATTTTAATGTTTTGTCTGATGACGCTGTGGTAAAAGAGAAACATGTCTGCATGTCACCAGTCTTTTCTAAAGGTCACCTACATGGCACTTTGATATCATATTTATTGAATCAAATATCTAAAAACCTGTTTTCGTCCTTGTAGGCCAGTCCCAGAACTTCCAGGAAAGTTCTTCTTCTTCTACTTCAGCAACGAGGACTTCCTGGAGAGGAGAAGGAAAGGACTTCAGGCCTTCTTGGACCAGTCAGTTCTTGTTGATCTGCTGTAATAAAAGTACGTTTTTGTAAAGAAAGCCACCTTGATAACGAGTCCCTTTTGTCCCGGTAGTGTGGTGAACATGACGGTGTGTCTGTCAGACAGCCAGCTCCACCTCTTCCTGCAGACCCAGCTGCCGGTCGGTCACATCCAGGACTGCGTGCAGGGTCACACGCCCTACTCCGTGACGGACGCCATCCTCACGTACGCCTCGTCCAATCGGGGCTACGCTCAGGCCCAGGAGGAAGACTCCATCAAGGAGCCGAGTCTGACAGTTTCTTATGAGTCCATGGAGAGGTAAGAGGGATTCAAACTGTCGACCGAATGGTGTGGAAATAACCAGTTTCCTTCGCTTTGTCCCTTCTGTTTATTTAAGGATATTCAGGCTGTGTCTGCTATTGCAAAGATAAAAAATGTGCTGCAGAGTCGTTAAAGTAAATGTTTTTTCTCTTCCTCACTCCACAGCCCAGCTCCTCGTCAACCTAAAGAGATCTTCAGCCCGGAGCTCTTGTTCTGCGATGACTCTAATCCTCCTGAAGACTTACTGGAGATCTGTGACGAAGACACAGTTGAGCTTCAGCACGAGGAGGAATCCTCAGTCAGGGTCATCCAGAAGAACGACCACCTGGAGGCCGTTGTTGAGGACTGTGGTCCGACAGAGGCAACCTTTTTCCTGGGTGACGGCCAGGTTGCTCCTGAGAGTCTCGGCCTTCCAGAACTGATCCAGCAGAAGAGCTGTCGGGTGCAGATACAGACTCCTGTGGAGGTGCACTCACCCATGGGGGCTGGCTTTGAGAAGGAGTGTTCGGTAAGAGAGGAGAGCGTTACGTTGTCAGATAGAGCAGAAAAGACTGGTCCTCATCCAGAGGAGGAGAAGGCGGATCAATGGGAAAGTTCTGGAGATGGTCCTCATCCAGAGGAGGAGAAGGCGGATCAATGGGAAAGTTCTGGAGATAGTCCTCATCCAGAGGAGGAGAAGGCGGATCAATGGGAAAGTTCTGGAGAAGCAAAGAAGGAAAATGTCGAATCTGAGCCAGAAAAATGTGCGAACTCTGCAGCAATTTTAGATTTTAAGGACGGTGGCTTTGAGGAACAGGGAACAGAAAGCGACGCCGGATCTCAGGAGGAAGTTCTGGAAGCCGTCTGCTCTGAGCAGCAGGTTGTAGAAACTCACGACATCTCTGAAGATAAAGGTCTCGACCACGTCGACGGCACGGAGGTTCACGAGGAAGACGCCAGCTCTCCGGAGGAGTTTAAGAACTCGGACGGACAGAAAGAGCCAGACAACGAAAAAGAAGAGGAATCCGAGAGCAAAGCGGAGACGCCGCTTCAGTCGGAAATCCACGAAGAGACTCGCGATGTGCTCAGTGTCCCAGAGGAGGAAGGCAGCGGCGATGACGACCTCGTTCAACAAGTGGATCTGGTTCGGATCACAGGCGACAGCGACGAGGACGGACGCTCGTCTTCGAACGACAGTATCGTCCAGGTCAGCGATGAAGAAAGCCTTTGCGACGACGCCGAGGACTCGATCCAGGCCGCCAACGGCTACGTGGAGATGCCTTCTGAGGAGGTCCACTGGTCTCCAGTAGAGGCCTCCAGCAGGAACATTTTGGACCTACACTCGAACGGACACTCTGTGGAAAAAGACGACATTTCTGTCCACGAGGACGAGGACCAGCAACACATAACCGACATCAGTGACTCCAGGAAATCTCTGGATTTGAACTTGACTGTAACTGGAGATTTAACCGAAAATAGTGACTTCAGCATCATAGAGAGCAGCAGCATTAGTTAAGACACAGAGCCACAGCGAAGGATTGTGGGAGTTGCTGTCTGCCAAAGACGCATTCGATCACATGCACGTAAACAAGGAAGTACATAAAAATGTGCTCGTTCTGTTCCGTCGTTGAAATGTAGATGATCCGGTCTGTCACACGTGTTGTCAGTCGAGCTTCTTTTGTTTTAAAATAATGTATATTTAATTTAAAATGTGCATCTCCAATAACACTCAGGTAAACTGAACACTCTGTGGTGGATGACTGGAACCAGCAGAGGGCGCTCTAGTTCACAAAAGCAGCTTCGGGTTTTATTTTGTTGTTTTTAATCCATAAAGATCTAAAGGTTTTATTGTTGTGTGAACATACAATGTGATTTAATTTTTACTTTAATGTTGTAGGGAACTTTGTGACAGAAATATACACTTGAATTAAAGGAGAGATCCACATGTTTTGCTTTTAAAGTCTGTATTAACTCCGTTTGGACTTTAAAGAGCGTTTGGTTGCTGTAGTTGTTCCTTGTCCTTGAGTGAGACAAGTCAAATCTAAAATCTATTTCTATCTGCGTTTACGTGCAGAGTTGCAGAGGAGGGACAGTAAAACACAAACTTCATCCAGTTAATTTGTCTCACTCAGACTGCTGAAGCCTCACAGTAACTGTAGTGAAACTTTGAGGACGGTTTGGACGAGAGAAACAATCATGTCGACCAACAACAGTCTGAATCCTTCTGTAGAGTCACTCACTTAATGTGAAGCTCATAAAACCACTGTTTTAAGTTAACCACTGTGTTCTATGGAGTCCTGATGATGATCCAAGTACACACAAGTCACTCAGGATGCTTTGGTTAAACATTAAACTGGTTTGGATTGAGGGAATTGTTCTAAAATGATGTTTCATAGGCAGCAGTGTTCACCTGATATTTATTATTAAAGGAAAATAATTGGTTATGTTAATTAAATTAAAAGTAATTGCAATAGACAGCGACACCTTTTCAGTCTCGTGATCTTGATAATAATAAATGTGCATTCTTGTATTGCTCTGCTCTTTAACTGGACCGTGGTTTAAATACACGGACTATCAGCGGAGGTTTACATGTTTAGTTCACTGTAATACTGCCTCTACTCAAACTAACAAGAACTGCTTTAAGGGATGTTGTTTTGAAGTGTTTATATGAAGGACTTATTCATAAGTCAGTGAATTATTATCTACAGTAGCTTGAGTTTGGAGAAACCAGCTAACATCAGTTTAAGTGGATGCTATATGTGGAATATTTTCACTTTTTTACTTTGCTGTAAAACAGCTTTCTGTTGAATTGAAGTTTTTATCTATGTTCTCTTCAAAGCCACGAGACTCGACTTTCACAAAAACAGAACATGTGAGTTGCTGATCCACCGCTGCATCTATCAGTCAGTTTTTATGTGACTCAATCAGAAGCACCCTTTAAAACAAGAGTATGTCATAAAACCGCACTTCAAAAATCCAAACTATCTCTTCAAGGTGATCTTTTTATGAAAACAGACTTAATTCACGTTAGTTTGATCTCCACATTGTTTTCACACTACTCCTGTTCAAATTCAAATAAATGTTGCTTTTATTAAAGGGAGCCGGTTTATTGGTTTATTGTCCTGTTGCACACAGAAATGAGCCTCATCACGAGTCGTGTACTCGGTGGATAATAGAAGACTGGGTGTTACTTTCTTCCTGTAAAACTGATTTTATTATATTCCTCTTATCAAACACATCTCATGGTTTTAAGAGATTTGTGCAATCCTGCCGCCTAGTGGCTGAAGATGAAACTGTTTAATGACCCCACACAGACAAATCACACACAAGCAGTAAATGCTGTTCAAATCTCTGAAAAAAAAATCCACTTACAATGTAGTTAAAAACATTCTGCATAATGTACATCTGCTGTTTAAAAAAAAATGTATTTCAGTGATGAAACAAGAAAAAAGTGACAAACAATCTTCTTATTTCTCATTTTAACCAGTGAATTGATAAATGTACCGGTCCATAATAATGAAATAATTTGCACTAGAGCTGCAGATAACATTATGTTATTTCCATGATTGAGTATTCTGTTGTTTTTCTGATTAATCAGTTAATATGTTAGTCTGTGAAAAATCTAAAAAGTCTGAAAAAAGTCCCGTCACAATCTACCAGAAGCCCAATAACGTCTAAGTCAAAAACACAAATATGTTCAATTTATAACAATATAAAACAGAACAGAAGACAATCCTCACATGTGAGAGGCTTTTCTTGATACAATGACAATTATTAAAATGGATCTTATCTTCTGTCGGTAGACTAACTGATTAATCTGCTTCCGCTGTGGTTTGCACAGTAATATTAAAGGTTTTAAAGGTTTTACATGTGGGTAATAGTGGACAGGAATAAGCACCGCTGATTTAGGCCTACATGATACAACTTACAGTCTTATGAAGGAGAATCATTTTCAAATTACAAAACATTATCTGTGAGATTCATGGCCGGACGCGTTGGCAGCAGCGCTGTGAAAAAAAAACACAGCATCAGAGAAACATTAATAATTCAGTGTTCATTCTAAGCTGCGCCTATCTAACAGTATTAGGGAATCATTTTCTTAAATAGGACAACTGATGCTGTAATCATGCTTTTGTTGCACATATTTATTGTCACCCGTTGCCCCGCTTTAGATTGCTCTACGCAGTACTTCTTCCAGCCAGCAGATGCCATAAATGGCAGGTCAACGACTGAATACAGCTCAATGGCAGTCTGGAGGGGTACCAGGGGGACCATTTCTGTGTATTAGGCCACAGTAATGGTCCATAATGCTGATGATAAGAGAGTGCCTCGGTACCTGTTGGAGCTCACAGGATGTAAGCCGGGTGCATGAAGTCCTTGGGGACGATGCCCACGGTGCCGTTCAGCTCGCCGACCCACCAGCCGTGAATGTTGTACTCCTGGAACCCAAAATGAAGAAATAAAACAACGGTGAGTCTCCGAGGGGACAAGTAAACCAAGCAGGATGGAGCGCCGATCTCACCTTTCTATTTGATCCGAGTGCCCTGTTTGTCTCGTGTTATTAACATTAGAGCGACCATTCGAATGATTTGAACTGCAATTACAGTGGCTGCTAAAATAATATGGTTAAAAACTGTATAAACTCAACTTTAACAAAGGAAATCCTGGAGGGACCGGATCCCACCACCAGCATTCTAAGAGACACCGGGGTGCTTTTACCTCCAGGGTTTTCATTCAAAGACGGGAGAAGAAAGTAAACAAGACTATTGAGACAACGTCTAAAATAAAACAGGGTTGTTTGTGTTTTACCGCTCAAGAGCCACGACAGCAGTGTGATCAGACTAATTATAACAAGAGTTCATTTCTGCACTGTGATTAAAAAGAAAACAGGAAACTAAGATTAAATGCTCAGTTACTTAAAAAAAAAAAAAAAAGGCCTCAATGAAGTTAATAAAATCTTGTTTCTCACTTTTATCTAAAGAAAAAAATATTTAGAGCATAAAATAAAATAAGCAGCTTCAGCAAATCATTTTAGTTTCTTTGTAACTCCTGGTGGGCATTTGCAATAATTTTGGACATTTTCTAGACTAAATGTAAAGGGCATAAAACAACAACAATAAAGCATGATGCACCAATTTAAATAGTTTTAATAAATTAAATTAGGAACCAGGAATGCTCTGATGAAGGTCCCGATAGACCGAAAGCTAAAAATAAAGTGTTCTCTGTATAGATTAATTAAATGAGGAAATAAAATAATATATTTCTATTTAAAACCTAACACTTCGACTTCTGTTAATGTAGAAATACAAGAAGGAAAACACAATAAAAGTCCTGGTGTTAACTGACTGAATAAAAACTAATTTGTGATTTAAGTAGCAGGAAAGTCCGACACGAAGATGTTGAAAATATAATTTGGAGACACTGAATTAAAAAATGTAACCTTGTATATAAATATCACTCTTTTAATTAGATGCTTAATGTAACGTTTCATTATTGTTGGCTGAATTTACATTTGTCATATACCTTTTGGAAGTATCGAAATATATTGAATTAAATTGTGGGTGAGATTTTATGTTGCATGTGATCATCAGCGAAGGAATCACAATCAAATCCATGTCACATAAAATAATACACTCCGAATACACAATTATGTGGTTATTAGGTTAAATAATCAAGACATTAATTGAAAGAGAAAATATTCTACAATTACGGCTCATAAAGAATCCAAAACAAGCAGATATTTTACGTAAAACTGAGATAACAAAATCTTTCATTCAGTCTCATTCAAAGTGCTTTAAGCGTTTTAGGAACTGGAGTCGCATCAACAACAACGTGATCATCCGATCGCAGCAGTTGAGCTCTAACCAGATCTGTACTGGATCAATATTTGGCCAGAGACCAGAGGGGCGCTGAGGCCCAGCAGTGGGAGCACAGGAGGCACCAGCTGAACTCATCTCTCTCCTCTGTTCTCCAGCAGATTGGGAATGGCTGCGTGAACAGTTTGTCTCGGCCCTGAGGAGAAGATGAACCGCTCGTCTATCTCTCTCTCTCACACACACACACACACACACACACACACACACACACGCTACGTGCTGCGCGTGTGTGCGAGCAGCAACACGTACGTATACGTTCTACATGTCTTGAGATTGGAATCAGACTTCTAGCTTTAACAGGTATTTTAGATGTGAAAACACACACATTCTGTGACATGATGGGCAGCGTTTTGTCAAAGGTTGAGCCTCCCTCCATCCAGAGGAATGAGGCCTGCAGCTAATGAGAAGTGTTTGGACAGCGGCGATGAATGGATCGCTCAAGGAAAGTGATAAAACCGCAAGACTCAAGTGTTCTTACAGCACAAACAGGTACCCACAACGAGCAGATTGTCCATCCAGGCCTCATCGTTTTAACCCACGGAACCTGGCTGACAGCTCACGGTGGGACGCTCCAGTGTGCTTGGCTCTGACTGACTATTCAGTGTGTGTTTGAGCTCATAAAGCAGGAGAAAGTTAAGTCCGAAATGGTCTTTTTTATGCCCCCCATAAGACCGTAGAGGAGGGAAAAGCCCGGTTGCGGAAAGCTGGCTTTGGTTCCCATTCGTGATAACGTGAACAGAGGAGGAGGGGGGGGGGGGGGCAGACAGACGGACGGGAGGGGAGGCATCGCAGAGAGAGGGAGCGAAACAGTTTTTCTCTCCCTTGGGGGCGTCGCAGCACTATTCCACCAACCATAGTGACAGAGAGTTTTATTTATCTCCGTGGCCCATCTGTGC
Source organism: Anarrhichthys ocellatus (assembly GCF_004355925.1). Taxonomy (NCBI): domain Eukaryota; kingdom Metazoa; phylum Chordata; class Actinopteri; order Perciformes; family Anarhichadidae; genus Anarrhichthys; species Anarrhichthys ocellatus. The sequence goes on along the minus strand of NW_022280034.1, from coordinate 2,076,291 downwards.
AGTCGGTCTCAAATTCTCCCTGAGAAAGGTCTTTTGGATTATCAGCGCCGCCATTTTAATACAACTGCTACATCACAGAGTGGGTGCCAATGGCGGTGGAAGTCTGTCAGGCGTGCAGAGTCCATCTTCCTCATACTTGAAATGGGTTCATCCAGAGTACACCTGCTGTAATAGGGACATTCCACGAGGCGCGCAGACTAAATTATCCAAATGACAAAAACTATGCAAACTCCTCAATGTCCTCTTCCTTCTGTTTGTTCTCCTCTCTTAGGTTGATTTGTTTTTTGTGTGATTTTGCATCATAAGCTATGAAATGCCAACGTCGGGGGCAAAGAACGGGCTCGTGTGATGAACATCCAGCGTCCCCGAGAGTTCTGGGAGACGTCTGGTTTTCATCTCATTAACAAGATGTAGCACGATGCCCAGGGTGTCGTCTGAGAGGTGACACATATCTGCAACCTGGATGCAGATCAGACCCACTGTGTGAGGGTGTGTGTGTGTGTGTGTGTGAGGGTGTATGTGTGTGTGTGAGGGTGTTTGTGTGCGTGTGAGGGTGTGTTTGTGTGTGTGAGGGTGTGTGTGTGTGTGTGTGTTGCCAAACAGCGCCGTGTCGTGGCGGCTGCGGCGCGTTGACTCGTTGACCTCCCGGTGACTCCTCCGCCGAGAGCAAAGGAGGGGTGGGGGGGTGGATGAGCGTGGGCGGGGCTGGTGCTGAGAGTGGGTTGCCATGACAACACCTGCAGTGTACCGGCGCGATCGTTTATTTACCACTCAGGGGGGGGGGGGGGGGGGCTGGCTAATGGTGGCATTCTGATAGGCCCATCGCTCACGCTCCCGAAAACCGGAGGACGGATTGACAGCCATACCCCGAGCCTGGAGCGGGGAGAAGGTGAGTCGAGGGTTGGGGTGGATGCGGCGAAAAAGACAACGGGGGTGGCGTGGCGGGGGACGCCATCACCCCCATCGTGTACCGAAAGAAAACACAATCTTTAAAGAAAATCTGAAAATAAAATGCACCGGTTTTTGGGGAGAAAATGTAAAATATTCGACAGATGTCCTCTTCTTTCCCTCTTTTCCCTCCTCATCCTGTTCTCTCACACAAATGACACACACACACACACACACACACACACACACACACACACACACACACACACACACACACACACACACAATCCCAAATGCATACAAACTAGGGGGAGTGCTAATAAGCCTGACACATGAGGCATCTTTCCTCGGCCACCAGCTGACTGAGGCAGGCCTTGGGCGTGATGGAGCGCAGGAAGTCTCTCATTGCCCTGCCGCTGAACCCGCCGCCTGGGTGTTACAATCTCTCCCTCCCTCCTTTCCCCCCCATCCTCCCTCCTTTCCTCCCCTTCCTCTCTTTCCATCTCCCCTGTAGCAGCCTTTTCACTTGCATCCTCTCTCTTGTTTTTTTCTCAGACTCGTCTGATACACTGCAGCTCTCTGCAGTTCTTCCATCACTGGTCACTGTAACAAAGAAACATGGACACCTCTAACACAGATCTGTAACCCGCTATTAGGTTAGCGAGCTCTCCTCCTCGCTCACACAGGTAACACCTAACAATCGACCAGATAAGACAAGAAACTGTGGGGAAAAAATGCTTATTTTGGGGCCGTTACAAGGACTCCGTGCCAAAAGTAATCTTGTCGAAATCCATCCAGAAATATGGACGATAATTCTGCACAACCAGAGATCGAAATGGCTACTTAGTGTCCATTTTTTTCCAAGTGGGCTTTTAATTAAATCAGAGAATTGGCTTCAAATTGGAAACATGACAGAGCATGAGAACGTTTGAAAATATCTCAGGGACGATGAGATTTAATAAAAAGAAAACCTACTCGCTCCTTTCTAATGCACGCCTGGGATTACAGATAGCTCCTTAACTTAATAGCAATTTAAAGTGGATTTGTGTATGCCACTGAGTGTCTGTAATGATGGCTGTTTACGCCGCCCCTCATTTATAATAATTAGGCAGAATGGATTGGGGGTGGGTTGCTCGGACGCGGTTCTGGGCTATTGGCTTGGGCTGAATAATGACCTACTGTAGTTGACCGGGAGTTGACCGCTGCCTCCTGCATGACCCCAAACCCCAGACTCACCCCCTGCTACTTTGGGTGGTAAATAGGATGTCTTGCCTGTCTATAGCGTCTTGGTGTCTATGGCCACAATAGCAGCCAGGGGTCTTTAAATGGGTGTGTGACAGAGAAAAGGAGAAAGGAGAGGGGGGGGGGGGGGGGGCAGGGTTCACACAAAAGAATAAAAGGATCCACCCTCTTTGTCTCTCTTGCTTGACTTTTCCCATCTGATTGTTTGCTTACTTTTTCTTTTCTTCGTCTGTATTCAGTCGGTGTGACCTGTGGGCAGCGGCCCGAAATGGGCTTGTTAAACAGAGAAGAAGCCTGTTATGACCCTAAAGAGGACTGTCACATGTAGCCCGGACAGAAAACCAGTGGCCATTGAAACACAATGAGTTTCAGAATCTCCTATTTCAAACTTCAACATCACAACTTGTATTTATAAGAGGCTATAAATCACAGCAAGTAAATCTATAAGGCTGTAAATCAGCTTGTGGTGTTTGTAGAAGTTGTCATATAATAAAAACACTGATAGAAACGGCCACAAGGTGTCAGTGGTGTCCACGCTCTCCTCGTCCCTGACAAGCAGCTGCAGCTGAAACACTTTGGCCAAATGTGATGCGTGACGTTGGGCTTTGGGGGACGCACGTGATTGGCTAGCTCGTCTCCCTCTCTCTGCGTTTCGGTTGGACGGAGGGTGGGAAGGAGGGGAGAGGTGAGCGGGGCGATGGAGAGAAAGAGGAAGAGGTGGCAGCAGCGCTTGCCAGAGTTTTAAGGACCCTGGATGGGTTTGTGCCATAAATCTCTTCCCACTCCATCCCCGCCGTTCTCCATGAGTGCCTGTGGGAATACAGGAATGTGACAGCTGACCTGTAGAGCCCATGTCTTTTGATTCTGGACACATAAATTAGAGGGCAAGAATGCAAGACAACCTTATGGTTCAGTGTGGAACATGGCCGACTAAGTACACAGGCACTACGCGTGTCAGGGAGAAGTGAAACAACGGCTTCATGCCGCCGTGATAAATTGATCCCACGTTCACGTTGTAAATCCTGCAACAGGTATCTTGTTGCATGTCACGATGCAGTGGAAATGTGAGCGAAACACCTCAACAATTTAAATCGAGTTAAGAAACAAATCTCAGAGTGTGATGTGGCAGAAAACTGAGCTCGCCAGTGTTTGTCATCACACACTAAAACGTCAGCGTGTAAGCTATAATGCGCATTAGAAAAATGCAAGCTCTCAGAAATGAAATGCCAGAGCAAAACTCACAAGATGGATTTAACTGTGTGTTCGTACCTCATGTATCAGCGCGCTGAGCATCGCCGTCGAGCTCTGCGGAAAGCAAGTTAGGCATCGCTGGAACCGGCGGCGGAGGCTCTCTATGAGATTAATTCTCTTGAACTAATGGGATTCATATGAGTTGTGAGGTTCCTAATTTATTTACTTTGTCAGGGACACACAGATATGCGCACACAGAGCAACACACAAGGGGGAAAATAACACAAATACAGTAAAAATGCCCCCACTTTACAGTAAGTGAGAGATCAATAATGATGGATGAGGGCCTTTTATACAATCGGCATGTTCTCCTCAGTTCACAGCCATATGACACCGCGCCTGTGGCTATCCCATTCTGCACTTCAGCAGTCAATCACATCCCAGCTTTAAAAATAACAGTTTGTTAGCACCATTGATTTAGCACTTAGAGCGTGTCCTTATTACCTTGTAATTATGGTCAGTGTTGACATAACAGCACAGACAACCAGGCCTCCCACCCTCTAAGAGAATTTATGGGCCCTGGTTTTATTACGGCCATTTCATGTGTCTAGGTCCCCAGTTAAGCGACAGACTTGAGTTCTAGCCAAGGGCCCGTATTTCACTCATCGAGGTCAGGGTTCTCAGGAATCCCCACCCGTAAAAAAAAACCCGAACGCGGGCAGGGGCGTGAGTGTACACACAGGAGACGCGGGGAAGCCCTCCCCAAGGGCTCATTAAAACAAATAGCCGATTACAGGCTATAATCCAAATAATGCTATTCATGGGGGGGAAATGTGACACTTTTAGGACGACAAAATGGGACGCGGACAGAGTCACGTCGTCACACCAAACCAAAGAGTCGGAAGCCGTCCGGAGATCACCTCTGAATAATTTACAAGCAGACCTTGGCTTTAAATCCATTAGAGGAAAAGCTAGAATACTCTCTCGTAGTCCGTCACTATGTTATGACTTCAGCGTACGGCTCAACAAAACAAGAGTAATCTGTGTCATTAAGATCGGGAGATACTACGACCTAGTCGTGCTTACAACCTGGAACTTAGTTGGCTTTTAAGGTCTTCGGAGAAGCAGTAATGTGATCCATACAGTGAAAAGTAATACAGGCAGGGCTGAGGCTGTCTGAGGCGGATCAGCAGTGCAGAGCCAGCTCCCCTTTGTTTCCCCAAGAACGCTGCCTTTGTCATCCTTACGTGAAAAATGGACATGGCTGTTTTGACATTTCCCCCTATCAACCAGCACGCACAGACAGCGAAGGCTGGCATCTCATTAATCTGGCACTGCCAAGAGAGCCTCAATTAAAAGTCCATCTTGTGTGAAGAGCATATTTCACCTGTGCCATATCTGCTCTTACAAACAAAAGAGCTGTATATCCTTCCACATGAACCGATACCGTGTGTTTATCTATCTTAAACTCCTTTAATGTACGATAAAAAGTCAGAACATTATTGTTTTCTGCACTAAAACTGGAAAACATCACAAATAATTAAAATTCAGGGGCTGCAGCTGCTGATTAAAGATGAGGTTGAATACATCATTTCTCAATCTCCACTGCATAATTACCAACACAAAAAAAAGCAGAATACACTGTAAATTCTTCCTCCCTCCACTCTTCAGATAATTTAGCCTAAACACAGAACATGATGATTCAATCTCAAACCGACCAATAGAAACAGTCTGGGGAGACAAGTCCCTGCGCGCAGCAGAGCAAAAGTGCCCAAATTACAAGCGATTGATTTCCAGTATAGGGCGGCTTTTCACTGGTAGAGACTCTGCATGTAACTACAAGACGGCCATAAAGCATGAGGAAATAGATAGAGCGGGGAAAAGAGCTGAGATGCAGGATGGCTTCACCTGCAGTTTACGTCAAACAGAAAGGAAGGGCTTCGCATGGCTGCCTACTCAATTAACCCCTGTGATAGAGGCTCCGTAATGAACAACAGCACCATTACGCAGCGCCCGAACGGCACTTCACCCTAGTGGCCTGGGAAGAGACAATGCCGCTGTTGGTGCTTCGCTGCTGCATCGAGTCACGGGCGCTCACTAACAGAAGGGTTTAGACGTTGAGGATATCAGCATGTTGGGAGAGTAAACGAGGGGCAAAGTGATTACTGGCATTGATGTTGTTTAACCCTCAAATAATTACATATTCTACACATTTGCATCACATTTCAAACTACTTTAACTTATCTTGTAATTATGTCTCTGAGTCAAGGGTGCAATCAGGAATGGTTCCCATTAGAGGTGACCGGCGGTCTCCCGTTTCAACTGAAAGTTTGTCCAACACAGAATTCTGGGAGAACTTTAAAAAAAACCTTTTGGATTATTATTTTTTGCTGACCTTGCTAATGATGCAGATGAGATCTCCTCGCTGGAAGGGCAGCTCGTCCGGCTCGTCGGGCTGGCAATCCCATAAACCCTGGTAGAAGTTAGCGTAATCTGATGACCAAGCTGAAATGGGAAATGCAGAACACAGATTTAAGTAAAAGAGCGAGACGAGGTTCTTTTCCCACAGCGAACTATTAAGCTGGAGGTTTCCCTCATTATTGGCGGACTGTAATGAGGTTCTGACCTGGTTTGTTGCTCTTTTCACTGCTCTCATCTGTCGGATCTGGAAAATCCTCCTCTAAGTAAAAAAAAAGCACAGCAAACAGAACAAAATGAGTTTTGTGACCGAACATTATAAATAGATATTAAGTCCCAAACATTTTAATTTCATTATCTAACGGGAAAATCAAAAATAACGACAAGAAACATAACCTGCTGCTGAAGAAAAGCAGAGGGTTTCTTTCTGTTTCACACATTAAGGACTAATGTGGGGTAAAAAAAAGCATCATGATAAAACAAAACATAGAAAAATAAATAAAACGGATCATCAGCCAGTGCCTAACGTGTTTCCACAAGATAAAAGACGTCTGTTTGTCTTTAACCAGACTGAACTCCTCGGTGAGGATCAATTTGTTCACATTCATCAGAGAAAAGTTAAAGAAAAAAGAAGAGTCTTTGAGGCTCGCGGAGGCGGACGTGCCATTGACTGTGGGGCGTGGCCCCCGGTGGTCTGAGAGGTGACACAGTGATACGCCCTCTGTCTCACACATCCATCCTCAACAGCAGCAGGCTGACAACCATGCCACAACCCAGCAACACTATCCACTTTCCAGCACAACCTGCGCCTCTGCTTCCAGGAAGACCAGGACGGAGGACGCGCACACACACACACACACACACACACACACACACACACGCGCATACTGTATATTCACATGCATATTCGTGGTTATGTGTACAGTTTGGATGCGTTTCTTATGTGTAAATGTTAGAGCGATCTCTTTCTGCTGCTTTTCTTTCAGGTTGTTGCACATTTCATGAATAAAACAAATATATTAATGCAAAAGAAATCATAAATCTCAACGTTATGGCTTACCTAATAAAATATTAAAATGTCGTGCATTGTTACGACACCAAAAAGAAGGTTGATTTTGATTCTGCTTGCAAAGGGTCCAAACATTTGTTCAGCACTCCTTGACTGCAGCACATGAGAGCATCCTTCAGTGGAGAGGCCGCCGCTATGGGCCAACGGTTTCTATATCAATGTGATTTAATTTTCCACTCAATAAAATCAGTCATCAGCATCAGAGCCGACACCACCGTCGCTCTGCATTCTGCCTGCAACTGAGCCATGTTGGGAGTTTTGCTCCGGCAAAACAGAGAGAGCTCATCACAAGGATAAGGATGCTTCACTCATACTCGACATTTAAAATGTATCTGATGTGCAATTTTTCAAATTCTTGATATTTTCCAGACATTTAATGTTTTAGGGAATCTTTGTATCTTTGCAATGTGAAAATTAATGATGTTTGGCTTCACGGAAGGAAACCGAACACGGTTCATTTGCACATACAACTCAGAATGCAGCGATACAAAGCTGGTTTAAAATCTGCTGAATTTTCCCTTTAACAACTTTAGGAATCCAAAGAAAACTTGAACAACTTTTGCAACGTTCGTATGAGCAATGAAGGAAGTAAAGTCTGACAAACTAACAAAAGACTACTACCCAGGAATACTTCTATTTGTTAAGAAAGGAAGATTGTTCAAATACAAACATTAACCATAAAATCGAATAATTTAACAGTATCGAATCACTGTGTAAGAGCTGCAAGTGAGCAAAGAGAGGAGCTGGGTGATTGATAAGTGAAGGGGTGAGAAAGTGAACGAAAGAGCCCGTCATTCGATATGCCATCTGTGGTCAGAGTCTGTACCTCTTCCCAGATGGCTGTGAACGCCGGCGTGACAGTCTGAAGACTGATTTCCCTCTCGCCAGTGATTTTGGCCAAAGGTAATGTACTCAGTGAGTGAAACAGAATCTTGATGTATGTTATTTAATAGAAAGAGTGATGGACGACGGCCCTGAGAAGATCAGATCACCCCTTCTCTGGATCCAGTAGCCACCCTGACACATGGGGCTGCCCCCCTCCAGTAGAGAGACTGACACACTGACTCCCAACATTCTCAATCAAACTCTAATTTCTATTCAAGATGTGACATTAAGAGCTCCAGAACTATTTTAAGCCCTGCGAGATGCCGTTTTTTTTTGCTTCCTTTCAACTAAATTGCTGTTGCCAGGCAATTTTAGCCCCAAACTCTGCTTAGCGGATTGAATTGTGGGCTATTTGTTGCCTGGCAACATTAGCTAATTGGACGTTCTATGACGGAGCATTCGGAACAACCGGCTCTCGCTGATTTCAACAACATAACTGTTTCTCAACAGATGGCTCTCGGTGAGATAAGGAGGAAGCTGGTTTCTAGTGTAAGGAGAGTCTTCCCTTCCTGCCCCGTGTGCCTCTGCAGCAGCCACCTCGGCCCCGACAAGCTTATTAGTGTTGCTTGATTTAAAATGAGCAATCGGTCTGGGTGTTGCACTGGTAGGGAGGTACCTGGCAACACAGATTTCACAGCCAGGGGAGATCATCACAAATATTTCTTGTTGCAAAAATCCCTCAGGGCTCTCGAGTGTGTGTTTATTTGTCTGACTGAGTATCATGAGAGTTTGTGTGTGCAGAACTCCTGTCTATTTATCTGTGTGTGTGTGTGTGTGTGTGTGTAACCACGTCCTCATACCTGGCAGCACCTCGTAGATGTCGTCGTCCTCTTCGTAGACCTCCCCCGTCTCGTGCCCCCCTCCCAGTTTGCCGCTCTGAAAGGCCTGGGCAGCGGCGGGCCGCGACGAGGGAGGGCTAGTCAACCCCTCAATGTCATCATAGGTCTCCTCTTCCTCCTCCTGCTCGTCATCGTCGCAAGGGATGGAGGTGGAGCGGATATCTATGGAGGGAAGGAGCGGCGTTAGCGTGAAGATGGAGCACAGCGTGGCACAAAAGACACACACATACATCAAAGGGTAAAGTGAGAGGAATGCTCAAAGGGTCCTGACTGCACAACAGGCGAGGACACGTGCCGCAGAGCAGCAATGACAAGCTGGAGGCTTGAATTCTGCCTGCAATTATAGATTATCTTCATCATCTATTCATATGTTTATCTTTCTTTTGACTAAGCAATCAAAGTCTGAAATAGTGGAAAAACGGCCATTTATTATTTCCCAGAGCCGATAGTGACGTCTTCAGACTCCTTGTTTTGTCTGACTAACAGTTAAAACGCCACCATTTTACATCATGTTCTCCAGAATATGATTCCTTCTTAGTTTATGGTTCAGGACCTTTTTACAGGGAGCAGAATTATCCGTAGAGGTCTCTTACTCTACAAAACAAATGGACCCTGTGATTAAACCAGTAAAAACAGTGAATAAAGCAGTTTCACGTTAAAATCATATTTTAGCACGTCAACTTGAGCTGCTACGATTTATCATTGGTCTATAAAATGTCAGAAAACAAATGCGCTTCCGCTGATCACTCAAGATCAAGAAGTCTGACGGATAAAATCCTTCATCCAGCTTAAAACATAGAGTTAAAAACCACCTAGATCTAAAACGTCTATCAAAATAATGGCTTATTTTGATAGACTGACGCATGAACAAAGGAGATATGACGCCACTGACAGGCGGCCAAATAAAAAAGGGCCGTTAACTTGATTAAAATTACACTTTTCTCCGGTTTGAATATTGTTGGAAATACTTGCAATAACATAAGTTAACAACTAAACAAACTATATAATGTAGGTCTAGTTGTTTTAAGACATTTGAATGCAGAAAAGTTACTTTTTATACCTAAAAATGCCTCCCCATGTTTCCTCTTTATCTTCTGTTTATCTGAATATTGGGTTGTCCATGGTCCTAGTTATTAATCGCGTCTTTTGCTGCATGTCAAAGCCGTTTCTCTCTCCATGCACACGCCATCTGTATCTCCACTATCAGTAGTAAATAAAGGCAAAATGCCAAGAATAATATTCCCACAAAGTTCTTGGAGGAGCGACCACAAAATGAGAGTACATGTTGAAAGTACAGGTCAGCGTTGTTCTCAGCGTTGTTCAGGGGGTGAAGAGGGTGAATAAGAATCATCTACATGTTCTGAATCAGGACTGTACTTCGTAGTAAAACTCGTCTGGAAGGAAGTAAGACAAACTGCAGAGTGTCTGTTACTTCCCGCAAATCAGTGGCCCGGCCTGAGCCCATTTTAGAGGAGACGAGGCAGGACTGCTCGCTCAGATGGAGGAGCCGTCTCATTGCAGGCGACTGGCAGCTCTAACACAGGGTATCGGGTCCTCCGCCGTACACCAGCGGCCGAGCAGAAATCAATGTCACTGGAGGATAACCAGAACATCTACCAATCAATTTCCTGTAAGTTGGAATTCGGTAGGAGGGTTAGGGGAGGAGTGGCTGGGGGGGGTGCACATGACATGTCGAATGAGGAGATTCAGGACTCGGCTGTGCAGCGTGTGATGGATCGGGTTGTTTTTTATCTGAGTCAGAGATGATGAAGGGCTCCCTTTCATTTCTGACCTTTCTGCCCCTCGAAAAACACACGAGAGAACTTTAGTGGAAAATGTAGAAAAGAAGAGGTTTGGACGGTTTGAACTGCTTTAACTGTATTTTCCAATTAACCTATGTGGCTTTTAAAAAGTCAACGCAAGTCAATTTTTATTTATATAACCCAATATCAATATGTCTAAGAATCAGAACAACACGTGACATCCTCGAACCTTAAACTCTTGCTTCAAATGAGGACACGCAGAAAGGCAACTTTAGGAGAAGCAATGAAGCAGAGAACGCTCTGCAATAAATACCGGAAGAGATTAGAAAGAGATGCTGGCTTACCTCTAAGTACAAAATTGATTTGGTCCACCCATTCTCTGGCCTCTTGAGGACTGTTGGCAGTGAACTAATGGGAAACAGTGGCAATAATCACGCAATTATCATCACATCTAAATGTGCATTTATATGGAAATAAAAGTCCTGATTTTTAATCTTCACTTCAGCACACCGACTCTCCTCCTCGCTGCCTAACAAGCAAGAAAAAGAGCAAATACAAATGCTCCCTCTTGATGTAGCTATAAAATGATCAGATCTAAAATATTCAATTAAGACATAACGGTGTTATAATCGACAGTATAACTAATGTGCCGTATAGACATGTGGATACGATTTAGATTAAAGCTCGACTGATACTGCATCTTTGAAGCCAATGCAAATATTTGAGTGTTAGATAACCAATATTTATTCATTTAAACTCAGTCACTATTATTTAAATTATTGTTTAATCTGGTGATTATTTTCTTGTTTGTTTTCTGACATTTTACAGACCAATGAAAAATTGTTACCACAATTTCCTGCAGCCGAAGGCGACGTGCTAAAATATATTTGGTCCAAAGATATTTAGTTTACTATCATAGAGGACGTACAGAAGCAGACAACAATTGAAAGGTCTGAACTACTGAATTTTTGGAAATGAATCGACTGTCAAAATAGGTTAATTAACAGGTTAATTTTTGTGATGATCGATTCATTAATCTCAGAGAATATTCAAATTTTCCGCCCCCTTTCTCAGAATATTACCCCTCTCCCTGACATGTATTTATGTTTGACCTACAATGCCCCTCACACTACATATGTTTCATCAGGAGCCATTAAATTGAGCGCGACATTTTAAAGTAGAAAACCAACTCAGTGCTCTCTAGTGGACCAACTATGTAATGAAGACTGTTTTTAAATTACTTTAAAATAATCTTTTTCCTCATTCATGTTCTTGTTACTTACTGGACAACTAAACACGGATACCAAAACATCTTCCAGAAGCTGAAGTCTGCTGATGTATTGACATTTCTGCATGCCTTTCCTTTGGATTGCACACTTTTAGTTAGCATTCAGGCTTGTTGTTGTAATACAAACCTGGAAAGATCGCCGTCCGGGGCAAAAAAACTCGAAACAGGACATTTTCTTGGAGTCTTTTCTCAGGTTGGTCACCAGCTGCACGCTGTAGTCGATGATATAATAGGAACCCTTCTGCTGCTTATCTGTAGGGAAGAGCACAAGTGGGAGGATGTTATCGGATTTAATTTATGAACCTGTGATGTTTCTGTTTGTTGGCATTTTCAAACAAACCTTTTTCACTCCCAAAGTAGTAGAATATTGAATTGTTCAGAACACACCATCTCTTTTGCCACTCCGAGCCGAAGAAGCTGTGATCTGCAGAATACAATTACTCACATGAACAACAGTTGTTCTAATATATTTTTTAAATCAACCACCCATTTGACCCGGAGCCGGTCTCTTTATGCTGCTGTACCTCTTCGCTTCTTCTCCAGGTGGCCTTGCTTCAAGATGTTGACGAGGTCCTGGGCTGCTACAGGGGGGATGTCATCAAAGCCTGTGAACAGAAGCAGTTTATATGTCTATATTAAAAGGAAGATTTTAATAAAGGACTTCTTCAGATGTCTTGTTTTGTCCGTACAACAGTCCAAAACCCAAATAAATTCCATTTATGATATTAAAAAAAGAGATAAGCAGCAAATCCTCACATTTGAGAAGCTAGAACCAGAGAAAGTTTGCCATAGTTCTTGCTTAAGGAGTTAAAATAATCAAAATGGTTTCTGTCAATCAACCAATCAATTCAGCGCCTGATTGTTTCAGCACTAACTCCTAATAAGCTGCACTTAAAAGGTTCCTCATTACCACACACAACCACACACCGTGAATATAAAGTCTCCAACCCTGCGGATCAAATGCATCCCCGCTAGGCTGCAGGAAGCCGGGATCAATACATTTACAGTGCTGCTGAGCGCTGCAGTCCATTCATCTGCTCACATTGCACTTTTAATGGGAGCAACCTTCCTGTGGAAATCTCTCTGCAATTTGCAAAGTCAAATTTTAAACATGATAGGGCAACGGCACGACTTAAGAGGCTTTGGTTAATTAGTGCAGTTGTTTAGACAATGCAGTTCGCAAAGTATTTAGCCTACTGTGCCATTTGTGCTGGAGGAGAAGAAGTTTTAAAGAGGAAGTCCACACTAAATAGTGTTTTTGTAATATTCACATGATCACATAGAATCATGTTGGCAATGATGTATGATTTTAATTCATGAAAATGTCCCCAATAATGCACATATTGACAGCAAGTGAGGCCAATACTGAAGTGTCTTAAAGCTGCATTCTCTCTAGTGTCCACCAGGGGGCGACTCCTCTGGTTGTATAGAAGTCTATGAGAAAATGACTCTACTTCTCTCTTGATTTATTACCTCAGTCAACATTGTAAACATGAGTTTATGGTCTCAATCTCTAGTTTCAAGTCATCTTCAATACAGCATGATGTTCATTTAGTACATTATGGTCCATTTAGAGTCAAACAGACCATAAAGCAGAATGTGCGGGTGTAGTTATCCTTTAAGATTAATTTGTTTGGTATTTTCATCTTTATGGGTCAAACGTTGTACAGTAATTACATGGTATTCAACTCAACCACTCGACCACCAGGACGCCTCGAGAGAAGACGTTTTAACCAGCTGTTGCATGTTTAAGTTAGTTTCAAAGTTCTTCTAAGACGTCAGTTTGTTTGACCAGTTTTCTAGCCTTTAGCCATTAGGGGGGATCTCGTAGAATTGACCCCAGGTCGGCCTCGAGGGCCATCTTCCGCCCCGTGTTTCAACATGGGGTCCCTGGCTTTTCCATGTGTCAAAAACAAAGCTCAGCTTCCCCTGAATGCATTACTCAACAGGCATTAGCCTCGCAGGGGAGAGCAGCAACCGCCTTTTTAGTCTGAAACTCAGGAACAATTTAAAGACCATTTACACTAGTCAGTGTGATTCAGACCTGTCATCCCACATCTGGGTCCTCTGGTTTAAATAAAGAGCGTCCCCCAACATTAGACAAACAGGAACCTCTTCCTCATTCATAAAAATCTGCAACATGAAAACACAGTTGAATGTCGCTCCAACTACGCGACGCTCTCTCTGAGAGTTGTTGTTTTGAGTCTCTCCTCAGGCAGTTTTGTCGGAATAACTTTGAGCCAAATAAAGCTGATTTTCTTCTTCTCTTTTTTTGTGGTTAGCTAACATTCCAGAGATTTAAGTTCACAACAATCCAGCCTGTGATCCCATAACCCCACACCGCTTCAGCCCGTGGGCCTGACGGATGAGCGGGTCGTTCCAGAGCAGAGCCCCAGACACATCGCGGCACTAACACGCTCACATATCATCAGCCTGCCTTTGTGGATGGACTGACCGGTGACACTATAAATACAGAGGTGCTGAGGACTGTTTTGTCAAAGAGAACCTGATTCAGTACATCATAACAAACAGCGGTCATTATGCTCCCCCACCTCATCTATCCGCCGGCAGTCCGTCCATTTCTTTTCCCCGGGCCTGCTTCCCTGTTGCGGCCCACTTCTAATCCCCTCATCCGTCTGCTTCCCTCGCTCTTCATTTATCTCAAAGGTCGAGTCCGGCTAATAGACGAGGAGGTACAAAGTCAACACGGGGATCAGTCTGATCTGCTTTGAGTCAATAAACATTACACATTCATGCGTGTTTAACACTTTACCGCCGTGTGACCCTGACCTCACTTCACTGTCCCGCTTTTTGTGTGAATCTCAAACACGAGTACGACTTCAGTGAAAAACCGGACACATGAGCACAATAGTTCTGGATTCTTCCACAAGGTAGCAGCACAACCTGAGAACATCACGTCTGCTTAAAGCTGCTCGCTCAAGTCCCCGATCCCACCCGAAACAAAAGCAGACTCCTGATTGGTCCTGAGTTAACTATTCCTCCTTTAATGAAAATTACACACTAACACCTCTTTGGGACCCGTGCAGCTTTAAGTGCAAATTCAAGAGGTAATGTTATTTGAAAATGTGTAATTAAGGGCGTTAAAAAACCCCAACAACCATCATGGTGTTTGAGTTTTGAGTTTGACTACAGGCACGGAGAGACACATTAATGCATCTAATTAAGGCCTCATCAAAATCGCAGACAGACGGCACTCTTTCATAAAAATCATAAATTGCGTTATCAATTATTCAGAGCAATGCCACGACTTCATTTTCATCCCTTTTGCGTTTTTAATTAGCACCATCCACAGCTTTGGTATTGACATTAATTTGATGGCAATTTATTGATATTTCAGCGTAACCTATTTAGCTGAGTGCAATTACCAACAAAGAGAAGCAGATAGATGCGGCGTTAGAGGTGCGTCACGTGCTTTTGTAAATCAAGGTGAGGAGTTGCTGCAGGCGGCGCTAACTGAATCTAACTGCTCTCGGTGGTCATCAGCAACAAAAGATGCGAGTCACCCCATTTCCAAATGAAAGGAAACAATCAATAGAACGTGACTGGATATTTGTGTTTAATTGATCCGGACAAAAGTGGTATTAACATAAGCGAGCTGACCTGGGTGCTGATAAGTGCTCTCGTTCTGTTGCCTTTCTGAACTTGTTTTAAACTCGAAGGGGGGGGGGGGGGGTACACAACAATGCATCTGAGCTGCCAGCGGTTTGCCACAGACTCAATCTCTCATTTGGTTATTCACACTCTCTCAGCATGGTGTTATGAGCTCAGCAGTTGATCCCGCAAGAAAAGGCTGATTTATGTGAGCATGACCAGAGGGAGTTAATGTATTCTCTCATTAAAATCCACTTTACTTAGGCTGAAAGTCAATCAAAGGCTGGATAGAGACTGAATCAAAGTGAAGCGAAATGGTCGGGTGGGAGGACTAATATGTTACATTAGATCTAACGGGGGTCATAATGCAACAAAGATGTTGTGGAAAAACACAAAAATGCACTGAAGACGCTGATGGGAGCTGCAGAAGATGGAACGTGAGCGCTCGCTTTAGTGTCTTTTCTGTGAGAGGAGCGACAGCACAGGCAGGGGAACATGCTCCTCCAGAGGGTTCGAACCACTATCGAAGCCCCATATAGGAACATTTAAGTCAGCCAGTTACATGGACAGAGACAGTGAGACGAGGGAGGAAATAAAGAGCGCTGTCGGAATAAAAAGCTTTTCCTTACGTTCTTCTTTTCCTAATCTGCGCCGCTTTTTCATGCTTTGAAAATGTTGCATATCACAATTGATTACCTAAAAATCATGCTGATGTATGCTAATAATGTTGTACACTACACATGTGGAAGATGTCCTGCTGTAGAAAGACATGGAAATAGGGATTATATCTTTATCTTGCTCCGTCCATCAACGTCTCTCTATTATATTTGAAGTCTGCATGTCTGTGACATTGTTTTTCATTTTAGTTAACGCGTCATGTGTCCTCAGTCTTTGAGTGAAGTCTATATTTATGTGTTCCTTTGTGCTTGTAAGGTTATATTGTATATTTGTAATGTTTAGTCTCACGTGTTGTTGTGAAGTTATATGTCACGAGTGCCGTATACGTCTGTTCTATAACAGCTTTTATTGGGCTACTTATCGTTTTATGTGATATTTCCCGACATGTGCTCTGATGGTTTTATGTCTGCTTTAGGGTTGCAGCTAACGTTGGTCTATAAAATGTCGTTTGATAGTGAAAAATGTCACTGGTTCCTTAACCCTGTGTTGGCATACTAAAACAGCTTTGTTTGTTTTGTCCGACCAACAGTCCAACACCCAAAGATATTCACTTTTTATATAATTCTATTAAAACGAATCAAGATAAAGAGGAAATAAGTGAGTTTTTTGGTATATTTGCTGAAGAAAATTACTTGAACATCATTATAAAAACTGTTTCTGATTCATTTTCTTTATCCACTAATTAATAGTAACTGATTTAGCTCCACACTGTGTTTTTTGTCATGCCTGTTTATTTGTTTCTTATAATTTGTTATGTCATCCCGCTCCAGGTCTAAGGATGGACATCATACTTCTAGCTAAATCTGGCAAATTTAAATGTTATTTAATGTCTGCTGTCCCTCGTAGATCAATAAACAAAATAAAGATTTTATATCCAGAGAAAAACACAAAATACTGCCAGCAAAAGAATCACAAAACTAAGCGATGGGGTAACACATGAGTTAACGCTCTGTGGGATCAATATCAGTTCTGTATTTAGGAGCGAGCAGAAGAGGTGACCCCCTTTTCTCAGCGTCGGTAGAAATCAAAACCAGCGAGTTATCATATGTTTTCTCTCTCCGGTGCTTAGTCCTCGGACTCCTTGAGCGTGGGGGGGGTATTGCATTGAATGCAGCATCAGGGGGGCAGGACCTGACCCCCTCGTGAACTCTGCTGATGAGGTGAAACAGAAGGCAGCGAGAGGCTCCTGAGGGGGCTACGAGGAGGAATGCTGCTGACTCTACAGACGGAGAGAGAGCGAGAGAGAGAGAGAGACACCGCAATCCTCTTCGATACTGTCCTTTGATTAGGAAAAAGGATTCACTCAGTGCACCTTCACCCACCCGGCGCTCAATCTGCGCTCAGGCCAGAGCTAAATTGAAACATTTTTCCTCATTAAAGCAGGAGGCCTTCGCGGCGCGTCCCTCCAGCGAGGCGGCCGAACAGACGGGAGGAGAGAGACGGAGAGGAGCTGAGGTTAAGGGCAGAATGTCGTCCTCTCCTCTCCGTGATTTGATTAGGACCTCGGTCATCGATTCATAAACCGTGTTTAGAACCTCCTAATGCATGTGTTTGAACCAAAGAAAACATGCAGTGCATTATATCAGGCCGCATGATGCCCCGTATCCTCGTCTAGTAACGGTTAATGGGACCGGGAATTTATGCAGGAGTGATTAAGGATTTCTTTTTTTGGATCAGGGATGTCAATCAGGTTAAACAACAGATCTCTGACTTGAGATAAAAGCTTTACGACTGAGCGAAGGATAAAAACCTTAATACACTCACAGGGAGGATCAGGTAAATATTTCATATTGCAGAGTTGGATTCTAGAGATTGAGTTGTATTGCAGCTTTAATGCAGTGCAGAGATAACTGGTGTTTCTCTCTTTTATCGTCTGACTTAGTCTGTTACGCTTGATGCAATTTGGAAGGAACAAAAAATCAAATAACTACATTTCTGTGCGTCTTTGGCGGGATTAGATGTCAAGTCATTCTGGGCTCTGTTTGGCTCCATTCCTACATTCAAACGCACGGGCCGGCCACAGTAAAGACACTAAGGGGCTAAATTTACTATGTGACATCGGCTTCCCCCTGGGCAGCTATAAGCAGCGTATACAGCGACCCTGAATTTCCCTTTTCTAGATTTACTACCACTATTCAAATGCTTAACTGCAGATACAATGATCCTCTAATCGCTGGGGATGGTTTTCAGCTGCTTCACTGACAGAGACAGACAAAAAGGAAACAGTAGTAAGAATATAAATACCAACAATGGAGGCGTTGGGGCCCACAGGAGAGCCTACGTATCTGTGATAAAAACGGGATGTAACACAATCAACGACAGAGCCTGGAGGGAGGAACACTTGGAGGAAATCGACACACTCGCTCTCTGAATGTACAGTTATTGCAACTTTAAAACGCTTCTGTTATTTCCACTAAAATGCTTTAAATATAATTTCAGCAATAATGGTAAGTTAGTATGTTGTCGAGGACCGCGTTATTGCACCGTGCTTTCTGAGCAATATCTCATGCCTACTACCTTTTGATATAATTGGTCTTATTTTATAGTCACTGCTGTTACATATTATGGCAATAAACAATTATATGATGCTATCGTTCTTTGACACCTTTCATAAATCACCAGGTAGTCCAACGGGCAACAGGTGTTTCAGAGGAATGATTCTGTCCGGGAAAATAAAGTAAAGCGCTCAACGAACGAATCTCGTTTGAATCTGAAGCAGGTGGTTTCGCATAAAAATAAGATTTTTTATTATTTTTTAAATTATTATATTTATGTTATTTTTAGTGGACCAAGTTACGTTTTTTTTACTTTTTGGGATTCATATAAATAACCATAAATAACATAATAAAACAACAGTTAGAGATGATTTTTTTACATTAAATGGCACCACACATTTTACTTTAGTAGTTTTAATAGATTCTTTGTATTTAAATTCTGTGCTCTATATTATATTCATACTGTGGTATATTGACTATATTTTAGCAGATTTCCATTTTAGTCTTTAATAAACAAATATATATATATATATATATATTTATTTATATATATATATATATATATAAAGGCAATAGCTGATTAATTACTTCATCCGGCCTCATTGGAACAATTTGGAAAATGTTGTAATTCTGTTTTTGCATGTTTACTATTAACAGGAAATAAGAATGATTTTGAGAAAGTTGCAATTAAATAAATAAAGTATTAACAGTATTAACTTACTTAAATTCATACATATTATTATTATTATTAATACTTTTTATAACCGGTTGAAATTTACACAAGTAAGTAATAATTTAAAAAAAAGACATTCTAATATAATTCTTTTTATAATTTAGAAACTTTAATTCATAACCTTTTTTTAATCTTTTCTATTAGTTTAAAAATAATAAATAAACCTGGAAAAAGGTAAAATAACGTCTTTGTCGGAGCGTTTCGACGGTTAACAACCTCTATGACAGTAACTGCAGCAGAAGCGATTTAACCCAGATTTTATGACAAAATACAAATGAATCATCGAAAAATATAACATAATACAAACAATAAAACAATCACAATACTACGTGTTTTAAATTATGTTTGCACGTCTTTTTTTGTTTTTGTTTTACCAGACGCAAAAAAACTACCATCACTGAACATATTTAATTTAGTAAAATAGATTGACCTCCTAAATATAAAGATCAATAATACACCATGTTTACTTCAGCCTGGTATGTATTTTTAAAAGTTGTGCCTTTAACTGTTATCACATTTTGAAGTTAATTATCTCATAATTGTTTTGTTTAAATACAACACATCACACTTTTAGTGCCGCAAAACAGTTTTAACAAAACTCTCACTGCTTTCACAATCAACTGGCCTCTCATTCCATGTCTTTGAGATAAGCTAACCTACAGCCACTACAAATCAATAAATATATATATATATATATATATTGTAGATAAGGATTCTTCCAACAGCATACAAGCCCTCGGCAGCCCTGTCCCACTTGGCACACACACACACACACACACAACGCTGACTACTTCCAGCCGAGCGGAGGTCCCGGCGTAAAGAGGGGATGCATCCTCAACATCCTCAAATAACTCCACAAGGGCATGTTAATGACCTTAAAGTGCTACATTACAGCAACAATTAAACAGAGGGATCCCAGAGGCATTGGGAGCCGTCGTGTCACTGTCTGTGTACAGGCCAACACATCTCTCCCATCTCCATTTATTTCCCTAAGAAATCAGCGGGGCCACCTGGGCTTGGCATCGAAACTTCATTCATCTCCAGGAATGATTCCAGTGGAGGGCAAAATCAAATTCTCATTTGCAAGGCAAGGGGAGAAAGAGAGGGAGTGAATGCAGGAGGTACCTGGGAACGCTAACCTCTGGGTGAACCCGCCGCATCTGATAGTTTTGCTATTTGTCTGTGACATTGACAGCTCTGGGGGAGATTAGGAGCCACCCTGCCCCAGCTTCCCCACTTTGCATTCTGCCTATGTGCCTCTTTACAGATGGACTGCTGCACATTTCCCCTCGCCTTGTTTTCCCTGGGTTTCAACAACGGCGCTACACCAGAGGCAACCGAGGGATGTAATTATATGCAATGCAACAATAAAACAAAGCAAATGAGGGGAGAGCTGCATCAGAGGGGCTTAGAAAAAACAAAAAACGAGAGGATGCAAAAAAAAGAAAACTACACGGTGTGGCTTTCGGTGGTGGGGGTGAAGCCGGAGATGAGAGTGATGGATGCCCTTCGGTTAAATACGTCCAAATCCCCCCTTCAAGCCGCTCTCTTCTTGCCAGGCAGCGTGAGTGAGTGTGCGAGAGAGAGTGTACAAGATTAATAGTGTAAACAGCGAGGGAGAGAGGGAGAGAGGGAGAGAGGGAGAGAAAGGCAGCAGGGAAAGAGAGAAAGAAAAGACTATCAGCATCTGCAGCAGCACAGTAGCCCTCGGGGAATAGTGTGAACTTTTGAACCCTGGTGGCGAGCAGTCGCAGCGATGCACAGAGCCTGCTCCTGCCTCGTAATGTGTGTGTGTGTGTGTGTGTGTGTGTGTGTTTGTAATAGAGAGAGAGAGGAAAGGAAAGGGGAGCGAGGGAGAACGAGGAAGACTGGAGGTCATTAACATATTCCTCGCTTCCTAAACGAGCTGCCGCTATCCAAATGTCAAGAAATCCATACACCGATGAATGCCGTGAGAAATTCATCTCCACTTCAGGCGGATTTTACTGACGGATAGATACAGTAGATCAGCCATCACAGAAACTCCAGAGAAACTTCCTGACGGATGGGCGTTGTGTGACAGGAAGGCCAAATCATTCCCACAACTCTGGACTGAGTGCAGACGGGTCACAGGTTGGTCGTGCAAGAGGTCAGAAGTCAAGAGTTCAGTGCGTGGGCAGACAACACAACCACAGGTCAACAAACCTGGAAGAGGTCATCTAAGCAGACATGAAATACTGTCCAGGTGCTGCATGCAAATGAGAAAATAAATGGGATAAATGTTTCAACCTTTTTGTGCTTTTAATGTAATTTCTTCCTCCATGAAGCACCCAGAAACACACTCTTTCTCCATGACTTAATTGTGCCTTCAAACACAGACGAGGGGCTAGTTGGCGCTTTAAACCCTGCTGATTAACCCTCTAATGGAGCACCAATCCTTCAGCTGGCAACTTTTCTGTCCCCCGTTTCACCAGCCAAGAGACCCGGGCACACACCCTCGAAAGCACTTCACTCTATACAGCTTTTTAAAGCTGCAGCCAAAATGACAAAAATTTAGATTTAATATTCTATTTACCGGCACTGCGTGATAATGTTGTTACTGTGCATTAGCTACTCATATTCAAATGAGAAATATGCAACAGCGAGGCATAAATTCAAATTGGTTATCCTACTGCATTCTACTGCAAGTAATTGCTTTAGGAAATTGGGTCGGCAAAGTAATCACTGACAGGAGTCCCATTCCTGCATTCTTTAAATAGGCTAACACAACAGACCGCACCGGCCTTTAGTGCTGGGGCTATTAACTGATTAATGAGCAGGAATTAATCAGCAACTATTTTGATCATTGATTAAACACATCAGTCATTTTTATGGTGAAGATGCAAAACATTCCCCAGTTCTCCAAAATGTAAGAAAATGCTTTTCTTTGTCCTAAAACTGCAAATGTTTGGGTCGAAAATAAGCAATGTGAAGAAGTCACCTAACATTTCTCACTATATTCAGACATTTTATAGACCAAATGGTGAATTGATTAATCAAGAAAATAATTAAAACAATCATTACTTGCAGCCCCACCTGCCCACACGTAAAAGTAAAGGACCTCCGAGACATTTCTTATCAATCTAAAATATTAGAGAACATATGCCAGATTACATACTGTGACACAAACAGATAAAGTCACTTGATATGAGTAACAACATGACATCTAGGTTTTCTGAATAAATACCACATCCACACCTGAGCAGAACACAGACCATAATAGAATCGTTACGATCACAAAGAAGACGAGGGAGACGCATCAAGAGCGGCATCTTTTTTTTCTGCACGCCTCCTGAAACAAAGCACTTTCACGCGGTGCTCTGTCATCGCTGCAGCTTCCAAGCAAACATCCCCGAGCGCCCAGCAGTGCTCCACCAATCAAAGAAAAACAAACGGGCCATTTCAACTTGGTAAACTTGACCTGCAAGCAGCATGACAGGGCTAAAAGCCCCACATCTCCGGCTGTCTCCTGGGGTCTATATACATGTGTGTGTGTGTTAAAGGAGACACGCCGGAGGGATAAAATTGTACGTATTTGTTGATGTATGCAAAATGTATTGGAATGGCAATGAGAGAGAGGTGGAGGGTGGTAAAGGGGGCAGACGAGGCTGGGGTGAGGCTGCATGCGCTGGTCAGGTCACCGGTGCGGTCGGCGGGTGAAACTCAGTTCACATTACCATGCAGACACCCGGGAAACAATGGAGGCTCCATCTGTTCCCGTCAGCCATTACAAATGTGGTGTCACCCAGTCCGCTGAAGACAACAGGCCACCGCATCTAATCAAACGGCACAGGCTCCTCCTGTAGAAGCAGCCATCGACTCCACACTCACTCACTCTCTGGTTAGGGGACAGAGAGCAGCGAAAGGCAGGCAGTCGATTACCACGGATAATACATTCTCACACTCACAAAGTCTCTTTTGTGTACAGTAGCCTCAAATAAAATGAGACAATTAAACTTGAGAGAGGGGAAAAAAACGACTCCATTTTCTACCTTCTCCTTAAAGCTAAATGCTTTTTTCTCTAAATCACAAAATTACCTTTCATTTTTAGCAAACAAAAAGGTGCTGATTTTTGCATTTTAAAGGAATAAAAGAAAATTCAACTCGTCACCATGGATGATTGTTCCTCCAAAAAGAAAATGCGACTGATTTCATTAAAGTGGTCATACCATTATTTTCCACAAACACTCCCTCTTCCATTGAAAAGCGACCGCCCAGCAGAGAAGCGTGAGCCGAGTCTTTCAACCGGCAGTGAACAGAGAATGAACTATGAACTCCACATGCCCTCTCTAGTGAGGACACAGGCCATTCAATACGCCAACATGGGCGCAGCAATAAAAAGACACGCGAGCTGTGAGGTGTGAATTCGTCTAACAGAATCAAATGTTATGATTATTGATCCAACAATAAAAATGTGTGTTTTTTTGTGGTTGTTTAGTGTCGAGGGACAATCGATATTCAAAGCAAAATGCAAATGAAAGAAAAAAGAGGATTGTGGAAGTGCCGCATAATTGGCTATTTCTCACGTTTAACTCCAACAACGGGTTGACACAATGCTCGAGCTTTAACAACTATCGCATCCACAGTAACAGACGGCGTAGTTTTTAGTTGGGCGTGTTATCGTTATAGCCTTAAGGGAATTTTTTAAAGCATTTTATTGTTTGATTTTGTTTGTTTCCCGAAGCAAATCTCGCCTTGTTTATTCTAAAATGAACAATTCAAAGAAATGAATTAGCGCTGTCTTGTGGTCTATCTTCCCACCATCTGCCGTGATTTGTTTACTCTATTTTTCCAAAGTTGCAGAGAAAGGCAGCAGTTACTCTTCTGTGGGCAGAGGACCGAAGACTTCATTAAGACATTTCCAAAAAAGGAGAAATCTGGTTTTTTTTCTTTTACTACATGCAGCTGGCATCGACTATCGGTATCACAAAACGACTGCAAGCGGTGACATGTTCTTTTTTCCTTATTGGGGAAATTGCCCATGATTCCAGCTTTACCTCAGGAAAGAAGCTAAAAAAAGAAAGCAGAGGGTACAGATGGGCACCTGAGGCAGCCGGGTCAATAAATGCCCACCTGCGGCATGTCACGTCAAGGGCTATTAACTGGCACATAGAGTCAGAAATAGAAAAAGTCTGAATGGGAGGGGGAGGGCAAGTCCAAGAAGGGAAGATAGAGAGAAAGATTGATAAAGGGAGAGAGGGATGGAACACACATGGCCCCTCAGGTACAGTGTTGTATTTCAAACCCGGTTGTGAAAGAATAGAGGGGCTCGGGGTCAATCAATCACGGCATTAGCCTGCAGCTACAAAGCCTCCTCTCTGTGTGGCCGGCCTCCCACAGTCCACACACACAGCTCAAGGGGAGGGATCAGGAGCTGAGGATCCGCCACTGGAGGGAGCTCTAGGTCCCCAATCCGGCCTCCGAGAACTCACCGGCATCAGGACGGTCTACCTGCCTACACTGGCCAGGAGGAGGAGGAGTCACTGATGTCACCGGAGCCAGGCAGAGAGGTAGGAGGCCAGTGAAAGAGAGAGGGGGGTGGGGGGGTGTTCACAGATGTGGTCTGTCTGTTTTTTCAAATTAAGAGAGCAAGCAACAATATCCAGCAGACGGGTTCCACTGTGCTTCCTGTGGCGAGGTGTAGGTGTGCCAGCGAGGATGGTCGATTTGTTTAGTTTTCCTCAGAGGAATACCGCACCGTCTCCTGTGACACCGACACCTCCGTCTTACCTTCTCCTTTGTTGGTGCAGCATTCCTCGCACGCTGTAGCCTTTCAGCATGTTCACACGGATAATATAGACATGTGGGTTCCCTTGTTAGAGTTAAAATGTCCTTAAGTACATGGTATGAAATATATATATGTAATCTATGTTCATGTATGCTGCTCAAATGAAATATTCTTTTTTTTCATTTAATGTGAAGAAAAAGCCATCAGTGCTGCTTTGCCGCACATAGACATTTAGAATTAGGCCTTTTTCAGCTAAGACCTCTGCACTGCGCAAATAGCCTAAGATCTCGCTCACACACACACACACACACACACACACACATATAGGGAATCAGAATCAGGACTATTGTTAACTCACACTCAGGGGCTCCATCATCCTGGTAGTCGGAGGCTACTGAGGCGTCGTCCGATGGGGCAGAGCGACCCAGACTGGAACTACGGTTGTCATCAGAACTGTCGTCGTTCCTAAAGTCCGCTGAATGTGTGAAACACAAAAAGATGATAAATAAATAATCTGTGCACTTAATTCTATCAGAGTATGTAATCAAACACTCATACAAACATACACTCACAGCAGTGTGTGATGTGAGATTCTAGTTTCACTTACATGTTGGGAAGGGGAATTCTTGAGGGTTTCTGTGAAAAATAAATCAGAATAAGCATATATCAAAATCCTTTTGCATTGAATTACAAAGCTTTCTGTGCTTTTCATTTGTCAGACGCGTCAGCTTTAGTATTGCTTTAAAAATTCAGCAATTGTTTTCTTGCACGGAAGACCACAAAACCACAAGTTTTCTGCACCAGAGCAAGTGTCTCATATCGAGCAGAGCAGGAAGCTGTTTCCGGAGTGAACTATCGCACTTCATGCAAGAGTTTCCATTTTTTGGGGGTTCATGGACTGTTCATCACGCTTGTAAATTACATCACATTAAGATTTAATAATCCAGATCAAAACAGAGATCTTTAAACACTTTTAACAACAACAAATAAGAGCGAGCATGAAGTCTTGAAGGTGACACCATTACACTAAATGAGCTCCTTCAAATGTAATTTTGAAAACTGTGTTTAAAGCAATCACAGCAATAATTAAGCTTATTGTTTGGCATTAACAGCAAAAGTTAGATAATCGTGCCATGAAATTACATTTTGACACTTGACTAGTAAAGCTTTCCTAAACACTGATGCAATGCTGCTTCTGGAGGGAGAACCCTACCGGACATGGACGACCTTGAAGTTGTTCAGTAACACCTTCCGTGTCTCTTGGGCATTTTCACCCAGCACCTCGTCTTGAAGGATCTCTGATACAAACAGCTCACAGTCTGAAGAGGACAGAAAACACTGTGAGTGTGGCATTCAAGGACACAATTCTGAAGGATTCAAACACATACTTTGTATGATCAAGTTTAGAATATTTGTGAGGGATAGAACCCTCGATATTTGCTCTAATTATGTACAAAGATAAGATCCCATAATTATGAGTCGTCTGTCCTCAGGTCACTGAATATCATGACCCTGGAGTATAATTTCAAAATAAAAGTTTCTATTATGCATTCCAACACAACAACCTTTGCAGTTATTATCACAACTCATTTCTATACACACATACATTTGATCCTTTAAAGTTAAATCCGCCTCAAGTTACAAAGAGTACGCTTCTTGTTTTGGTGTCCACTGCCTTTACTGAGCACATCATTCAAACAGAAACTCATTCAGCGCGGTGGTTGGTGTTTGTTTCTGTGACGCTAACTTGCGACTAAAATATTGAGGCCGTTAATAGTTTTACTACTACGTTGCTTCTTCAGGGCTTAAAAACATAAACTAGTGTTTGTGTGGCTTGACCTGTGAAAGTGAAAACCAAAGACAAAGAGAGGTAAGACTGTGACATTACACTTTCTAATGTCTGTAGAATGGATGAAGTCATGGTTATTGTTTCATTTCACTGTCGTATTAAATATGTAAACTTGATCACATTAATATACAGTAAGTCATAATAATATTACCCAGTAAGGCAAGACCCTAGTTTGTAAAACTGGTCGGTCTACATCACGTATCTGATTCCATTTCTTTATGTTCTCCCATGCTACACAAATGGACTGACACATGCAAATGTTCTCCCAAAGGCCCCGTCTGCCGGCAGCAGTAAATGCAAATGTAGTAAAATACTGTACAGTTTACAGTCTAAGTGTGGAGAACTATGTTTCTCTGTGCTCTAGTTTTTTCCATTTGTTCAACTACAAGTAACAGCAGGTGCGAGGCTTTTCTGAGCAACAAAATAAAGAATAAAAAGAAAGATGTGACACGTAATGTTTTTAGGTTTAGCTTACTTAACTGTCCATGTGTTCTCAACTCAACCAGTAGAATCATATCATTTGTACATTTTAAATGTAATTTTGTTGTAAAAAACATGCCTGCTTATAGTAACAATCTTATTTAGTCACAGGATCAAAGGATAGAACTGTACTGTTTTTAAAAAGAAAGGATTATTAACAGTAAAAAATAAAGACATTACCATCCAAAAGCCGCCTAATGTCAAGTGGTAATGTTCCCATCCCTAACTTTCACCTTTCCAACTCCAGACTTTTTGGTTTGCTGACTTTTCACCCTTCACACTTTTGGTTTGTACTCCACAAAGGCAGCCTATGTGCACCCAGACTCTGTCATACTGTTACAGCTCCGAGCCAGAAAGAAGAGCCTGGCACAGCCTATAGCATCTAACCAACCACCTGCGTCCTCTTGTTCTGAAACCTGACTTCCGTGCATGCATCTAGATTTGCACGAAATGGGGTGGAGCAGGTGCAAAGATGACAACTTCCTCTCTGCACTCTCATTTCTCAGTCGAGGGCTGATCACAAGGTTTGACTGACACAGAGAAATCCCCTCTGTACGGCCTGATACTGTTCATTGGATATCTTTAGATAAATATATTATGTACATGCAGGTGTTTGTGGTGAATCAAGAAATGAGCAACTCGAAACACTCAGAAAACATTGTGACAACTTTGAATATGACTGTTGTCTGCTGCTGAGAAAACATGTATCTCTGCCTCTCTTTTTATG
Source organism: Anarrhichthys ocellatus (assembly GCF_004355925.1). Taxonomy (NCBI): domain Eukaryota; kingdom Metazoa; phylum Chordata; class Actinopteri; order Perciformes; family Anarhichadidae; genus Anarrhichthys; species Anarrhichthys ocellatus. Next base: position 2,048,388 of record NW_022280034.1, on the reverse strand, counting down.
CTTTCCGTTGTTTAGATGTGTCAATCTGCCCCATAATCAAATGGAAATAGATAACAGAAATCAAATTATTTTGGTTTGTATAACTTGCCAACTAATGTATCCCCGTGTCAACATTTTTCCATGTCCAGTTACATTTAGAAGTGCTTTAAATGATACAGAAAATCCCCTCAGTCATACCTTCAACTCTTTAACCAAATGATCTGGGATCACATGTCCAGGTTGGCCAGCCTCTGGACTGTTGAAGAGTCCTTGAGCAACACAGCTCCAGATATGCTGCTCTGTTGCTGCTCCTCTGCAGCCTGACCTCCCTGCATAGTGGGAAGACCAAACAGATCATTTCCCCACAGGGATCAATAAAGTCCCACATTATATCGAAGGAAAAATACTTTGTACGCCCCTAAGGGGTTTCTTCAATTGAAAAAAAAAAAAACTATTTAGATCTTCAAAACTGTTGAAATAATATCAAAAACCCTTGATACAAACTAGTGTTTTTTTGTCAGGTGCTCCCGTATGTTTTCTTTTCTTTTTAGCCTAAAAAACTTCTGTCCAGTATAGTTTAGTCTGTGCAAATTTAATCATGCAGAATTAATAGTGGAGAGACTCTCACGATGGTGACCGGGTTTATACAGAATGTCCCAGTTATGTGGTGAAACAAATGGTCTATTGGAGTTTTGAATTATTTGACTAGTAGTACTACACCATTACTCATACAGCCACAAATACAACATGTTTATTCTACTAAGTCGTCTGGAAGTGGTAAGAGTAATGTTTTATAAGCCATAATAATTTCCCTCATATTGGTTAAGCTAGCAGCTAGCTTAATGTGGCTAATGATGTTAATTCAAGTAGCTAGTACTTGCTAGTACTGCTGCTAACCTGCTAATTAGCAATGACCGTTAGCCCAGAAATTGTATCTTATCTTATCACTATGTAGGTTTCTTGTAACCTCGTAAAGTGCTTACCTGAACCAGTCTACCCTTAACGTTAAGACAAATTGTAACGGTTTAACATTGACGTGAGGCTGACTTGTAGCTAACGGTAAGCTAACTTAGCATACATAGCATTATCTGACGGTTGGAAACCGCTAATTAGCTAGCTCGTAAACGTTAGCTTGTTTAAGGTTAACCAACCTGGCCTCTGAAGGCTTCCTGAAGTTCATATTTACCACCTAACCTCACACAAAGGGTGAAATTAGTTTTTATGTCTTTTTTTAAATTGGCTTTACTTGCATGTACACTAGCTAAATACATTTCTCCACCACCTTTCTGCTGCGTTCAGGTACTCATATCGTCCCAATCGGCTAATGAAGTTGTAAAATCGTAAATCACAGACTTTCTATTTTATGGTAAATTTACTAAGTTTATATACGACTTCGACATCTAACGCTAAGGTATGAATGTGTTTTTCTTTTAAATTGTAAATCAAAGTTGTGGTGCATTCACATTAAAGTGATGTTTCGCAAAATAATTCTAAGATAATAGGAACCTGTAATAGAAATCCAACCAAACCGCTGCATAAAAGATAAGAAAATACATATCCACAGCGATTAAACTGATGTTTTATCAAAGCTATACAAGAAAAAAAGGATGTAAGAGCTAAGGATCAATTACCAAATCAGATAAATAAATAGCTAAATAACACATGTTGTCAAATTGGGTATCAGAAATTCTCACTTTCACTCTTTAAATTACAACAATTACCACTTTAATGGGTCTTTGATTTAAGCTTGAAAACTAATTAGGGTATTTCAGACAGCACGTGAATGCAGCATCACTAAATTGGTCCCTTACTATATCTGACAGGGCATGGATGAATGGTTTATATTACCATTAGAGGGTGAACAGCAATGGGATGTACTGGACTGGGCTTTTATATATGTGGTTGACATTAGAGGAGGTATTGGTGGTAGTAGTGATACTAATAGAAACAGTGGTGGGTCTGACTATCGCCTTATTGATCCACGTGTTACTGAAACACTACAAGAGAAGCCATCAAGGAACCAAAGCTCAATCAGACACTGCTCACATCGACAGAATACACCGGATATCAGTCAAGGCTAGGTTGAACTAATGTGTATTCAAGCTTGTAAGATAATTATTTCATATCCTAAGCAACATCACACACACATACACAACAGTAATTGCTATTTCACAGACTAACAGGCCTGAGTATTTTAACAGAAATTAGTCTGATTGCAACATTTTGAAGCACATCTAAAGTGTAATGAAATAAAAGGCTTGGATAATTTACACATTTGCTTTAAACACATGTTGTTCCTGCAGGCCAAAGGCTTGAAACTTGAAATGTTTTCTAGGTGCTGCACTAATCTTGAAATCTTGAATTAGAGTAAAAATGTACCCTGTGTTGCTTTACTCTTAAATAAAACTATGTTTACCCACATCTGCAGGAGTAACTGCCGTTTCCTTTCAGTGCATCTTCGTATTTTAAATTTTTCTGTATTTCATGTTGAATGCTCGATATTTCACGATGGTCTCCTTCGCTGTCACCTCTCTACAGGAAGCCACAGGGTCAGGGCGAGTTGAGTCCCATGTCAGAATTGTCCCCACGTTGACCTGCGCCTGACTGGCCTCCCAGCAAAAAGCCCCTGTGAAGGTAAGAGGAACTGGGGTCCCCTCCCCAGGAAAAAAGGGTTCCCTCCCCTTGACAGCTCCACAGAGCCCCAGCCACCTGCCTGCTGGGTCAGCCCCATATGAAAAGGGAAGCCCTTTGTAATCCGACGGGGATTACACCACCCAACAATGCACTGCTGAAAGAGCGACAAAAGCCCTGTATCAAACGCAGCTGAGGCTATGATCTCCCGCTACTACCAACACTGACTCCTCCGCCACCTCTCATCTCCCCAAGAGGCTCTCTGCCCCCCCCCCTTTAGCATTCGCTGCCTCTGTCCTCCTTCTGCCCTCTCATCTTTAGGATCTGGGCTTTTATCAGCGCATTCCTTTTCATTTGCATTGCGGTGCGGGGAGGGACACCGGGTCCCTCTGATCTGATATAGAGCCAGGACAGAGAGTCAGGAGGATCCTCAGGGCATGAAGGGTGTGTGTGTGTGTTTGAGTGTGTGTATCCTGTCCTACAAAACACACACACACACACACACACACACACACACACACCACATTGCATTCTCAAGATAGGTAAACTCTTTTGCAGTCCAGAGGTCCAGTGAAGCAGCCATGCCTGTCTTTCAGGCTCTGTCTGTCTTTATCTTTATTTCAGAAAAGGAAGTGCTGTGATTGAGGAGCAAGTTTTTCGTTTAAAATGAGGAATTTGCATCCAAGATTCTGTTAAAAGGTTCAAAAAATCGTGTAAAGATTTAAGCTGCAGATTATACTATAACCATTTGTTTTTAAACCAAGAGCATAAATCACTCTGTAAGAATAGGTGTCACCTTATCCAACAGCAAATATCTCAAGTCGGTGCTCAAACGTGGCCCTAATATAAACACGTCACAGCATATTCAACCCCCTTGATACAAAAAGAAAAAAGGTGTTTGTCCTGATTCTTAAGGGTCAGTTGCAAATGTTTGTGTTGCTCGAGGAGATAAAAAGAGGTAGTTTACTTTTCGGATTTCCTCAGTATCATTGTATTCCCAACCCACCCATTGCTCAAACATATGTCAGTGTAAGGGGGGGGGGGGGGGGGCTTTAGTGGCGGCGAAGTAAAAAAAAAAAAGTGATGATAGATTGAGGACACAAAAGACAGAGGAGCAAATGTGTTGCGCTAAATCTACAACCTTCAGTGAGCCACATATTGACTGACTTGGAAGGGGTTACCTCAGCTTGTACTCAGATCAATGTTAGCCCTGAGAGCATTGAATAGAAAATCATTCAAATTGTATTATGTTAGGATATATGAGCCATTTCAAAATATTAATTCAGCATTATTTGAGGTGTCTGTTAAGGAGAGCAGTTAGAGCTTGCAGTGCGTTGACTCGACTGAGTGATTGCACACCTCTATTACACGTGATGTATGAATGTGTGAGAGGGACCTATTTTTCATTACCGAGACATTGTCCCTAGAGGCGGTTGTTAAAGAAGAATCTGTGAATTATCCCCCTGGAACAACTGGCCCTTGTCAGGAGCCGGCTAGATGGGGGAAAGGGAAGGGGAAGGAAAGAGGAAAAGGGAAGCGCAGCACTATTGATATCGGAGGGATTGAGAGACTGAAAGGACGCCAGGAGAGTGTGTCTGCCTGCGCTTGTGATCCTGCACACCGCCGCCTCTCCCTCTGTCCGGTTAATTGGAATACAAAGCAGAGCGGGGTCGATGAGAGAGCGGTGAGGACGAGGAGGAGGAGGAAGAAGAAGAAGGGGGGGGTATAGCTGCTGTCTGTCTCCAGCAACGCTCAACCTTCACTGCTCGCTGGGAATTGACTCGGGAAACCAGCAAGCGAGACCGACACACTGTCACTGGTAAAATGAACTGTCACCTTGCATTTCTCAGCCTCCTGGCAGCATCGAATTGGCCGCTTTGAACCATGTGACGTGACACTGATTGAGTTCTGGTTTCCCCCCCCTCCTCTCCTGGGCTCTAAAGGAAGAAGCCGGTTTAATTTCAAGTGTACAGCCTCTCCATGCAAAGTGTCCAGGACGTCAGCGTGTGGGCAGCAGGCAGCGTCTTCCAGCCTTCACACCAAAACCTTTCATGGATGCCCCTATTCTTCCTCACCACCCCTCATTATTTCATTGTGCTGCTTCGTTACGCCGCCTCTCGGCTACTCTTGTTTTTCTTTACGGCATGTAGTCATGGCGGACTGACAGGCACACAGGAGGAGGAAAACTATTAGGGGTAGCCATTTGGATCCTGGAGGCAATCCCAGCGAGTATTAAGACGTTAACCCTGGCCAAGTCACTTGTCTCTCTCAGTTACTATGCTGATGGAGAGGGGGAAAGGATGCAGTCGCAGGGGTGGGGGGGAGAGACCCAGGAGCTTCAGGTCGGCCGGCGCTTCCAGATCCAATAGAGCCTAACTCGGATGGGGGATGGTTGTCAAGAATCTCCCAGCCTCGGCTAAAAAGAGCCTCAGTGCCACAACAAAGGAAGAAGCGAGCGTGCCATTCATAACTAGGCAGCATTTCTCTCCTCAAGGCTTCAACTGAGGATATTCAATTAATATTGATAAATATCTACAGAATAAAAGTCACACATGTGACTGGTCATAGTTTATTTAGGTACTTCTAATTACCACTTCCTTAAGAAGTATAGTTTCCATTAAAATGAATAATAATATAAAGCGTATGGAAATCTAAATGCATCGTCATCTGTTTATGCTACCGTTGGGTTTGAGAGTCTCGGATACCTTCTTAAAAAAACAGTAATTGTCTGATTTCTTGATTGCACTTTGACCGTTTTTGGTTCTTTCTAGAGCTGCTACAATAACTCAAGTAATCAGAACATTAATATGCAACTATTTTGATTAATCATTCCATTTGATGACAAACATTTCATGGTTCCAGCTTCTCAAATGTGAGGATGTTCTGCTTTTAATTATCTTATGATGTAGTGGATTCAATATATTTGGATTTTTGACTTTTGGTCGGACAAAACAAGACATTTCATGACTTCAATTTGGGCTCTAGGAATTTTGTAATTTTGTGATAACCAAACGATTAATCGAGGACAGAATCTGCTCATTGAATTGATGATGAAGATGATCATTAGTTGAAGCTCTGCTTCTTACTTTCCAGTATTTCTTCAGTCAGCCATTAAATTATTTTCTCTATCTTTATGATATAACAACAGGGACAATAATGGAGATATGACTTTATCGTTTTAACAAAATAATGCTCTGCATACTACAGAATCTACTGTATGTATGATAGATAACCTAAATAGCTGTGTTTGATAAGTAGCAATAAAAGTGACTGTTGTATCTCTTAGATGACCAGCCCCCCCGTTATCCCATGAATACTGTATCTAGTTCCCCTTTGAAGCCCTGGGACCCTGCAGAGTGACATGTGACAGAGGAACTGGTAGAAAACCAAGGAAGTGAGCATGGCAATAGACTTGTAAAAGAGCCTGCAACAACTGCGAGCAGCATGGGGTACAAACAGCACCGGGTTGACCTCAAACAGAGAGCAGAGGGAGGCGGGCCGGCTAAAGATGCGTAAGATATCTGAGGACAGAGATGTTGGCTGCCGTATGTATTAATAGCCCTCGTGTTTGTGCAGTCAGGTGATCGTGCTGCAGAGCTTTTGATTATTTTTTGCCATCATAAATGATCTTCCCTCTTGTCCCTCAGTGTTCATTAACCATCCTCTCCTCTCCTCTCCTTGCCCTACATTGTACCGGCAGAAGGCGAAGAGCTGAATCCGAAGGTGAAAAACATCCTCCTCCTCTTCCCCCATGCTGAACATCTGTCTCCGCCGTGTTGGCTGCAGCACCGACTCTGACACCTCCAGATGGAGAGCCCGCTGGGAGCGCTGAGGTATTACCTACAGAGATGGCAGGGATCACACCTCTGGAATGGAGTCCCACGCTTGTTTTCTGCACCGTCCCCCTTTTTTTGTTGTTGGATCTGTCACTATTCACCTTATCGATCGTCACCTCCCCGGTCCTTGGCCTTGTGACTCTTCTGGAAGCTTTTGGCTTTCAAAGAAATGCACGACAACAAACCTCTCAGCCCTTCTTATAATTTACAGTAATGGGCCGTGTGGTATTTCAACTGTAACTTCTATTAGTGGAACTGTATTCATTTTTAATATAGTTGGAGGAAAACTGCATGTGGATACATTTCAAATGATTGCTGATTTCCATTTCCTAGAAACATGCCCTGAACTTTTATAACAGTTTTTAGTTTTGCATAAACCGGAACGCTGACTAGATGGCTTTTAAACTTTTTAGTCTAAATATTAAAGTGTAACTTCACCTCCAGGTCTGAGTACTAACTAACCTGTGTGTGGCAGGAGTTGCTCTGTGACATCTCCTGGCCTCTTCTGATTAAAAGGCGTTAACATTTTTCTTTTATATAAATCTCATGATGTCCCAACTAGTCCACTCCATGTCATCATTGTATCAGGGTTGATTTAACACAGTAGATGTCGCATTGAGGCATTTTCAACTTATGAAATGCCACAAATAATATAAAATATTTGTGTTCATTTTGTAAGAATAAATGTCCATTTTTTCAGCACTGATGTGTTTCCTCACAGTCCAGTCATATCGTTTAGTTTACAGTTAAAATGTGCAGCACCTCTGACAGAAATACCTGCAGAAACCTCAAGTATGAGAGGCCCAAGAGTGGAGTTCTCGGAGCCACTCTGGTGTCTTGACAGATTGACTCTGCATTCATTCGAGCCTGAACTCTGTGTGAACCGCAGCTTTAGGAAAAAAGGGCACCAACAGGCCAGTGCTGCTGGGGCAGAAACTGTGTGCAAACCTAACACCCAGTGCAAATATTGAAACTGCTGCCCCTTCACCATTACATGAAACCAGGTGGTCCGGTCCGGCAAACGTTGATCCTCGGCCACAATCAGCACTTAAAATGTTAAATCATCGACTCACTTCCTCTGATTTTAAAAGGAAAAAATGTGGTGGTTTGATTAAAAATGTCTCACTCAAATTATGTAAAATACAAGTGGATGTCATTGCAACCTGTGTCAGCTGTGTCCAAGCAGAATTTGGGTAACAAATCCCGGGTGCGACCTGGCTCCCTGCAGTTTGTTGTCATGTTTAGAGCCCCCGGAGGTATTTGGAGGTGAAAAGGTCACTGGGAACCACCCCGTGTGTGTGAAAGATGCCTCTTGTCACATTATGCAAGGGGACATTGGCGAGACTATTAATGGAAGAAGTTTGTGATGCGATTCAAAAACATTCATATTTAGAACAATTTATTATTTACATATATTTAAAAAAAACAATCGGAGGAAAATACTTCAAATTCTGTATCAAAATGAAAAGTTTGATTGAGCTTTTTTTTTTTTACAGTCGAAACATTTATTTTTACATAAACAGCAAATACAACACTTTCCTTTTGTTTTATAAACTTTATTAAGCTTAAAAATCTAAACGGTTGTTGGAAAATACCCTGTAAATAAATAGTGCAAACAGTGACACTGAGTACCTCAGTGCTCCAACACAAAACACGTATAGCATGGGCTCATGACAAGAAGGTTACAAACACTAGAACAGCATTAATGATTATGAGTGCATAACAGACACAAACATACCCTGTTTACTTCACAAAGTCCACGTGCATTTTGAACAGTTTTTTTCTGGAAGTGTGCAGCTGAAGGAGAGAAGTGGAGAACTGCTCAGGCCCACAGTCTTATTGTTTGTTTGTTTTTAATCAAAAGTCACATCATGGTTCACAGTCTTTCCCTTTTCCCTTTGGAGAGCTGTCGGGGTCGGCGAGTTTCTCCACAGGTGCCGCAGCTTTGACCAAAACGCAGGTCGACTTCTCGCGTTTCTTCTGCTTCATCCTGCGGTTCTGAAACCAGATCTTCACCTGCGTCTCGTTGAGCTCCAGACTGGCGGCGACCTCCACCCTCCTCGCCCGCGTCAGGTACTTGTTGAAGTGGAACTCTTTCTCCAGCTCGGTGAGCTGCTTGGTGGTGAAGTTGGTGCGGATCACGTTGTGCTGGCCGGGAATCCCGAACTCCGACAGGACAGCTGTGGAAAGAGAAATGGATGAATGAATGAATGATGGAGAAAAACACATGAAAGTCATGGAGCTGAAGCATGGCGTTTAGATGTGAATGAAACATATGAGAATAAATAGAAGAACATTAGTTGCCAAATAGACATTTTTCAGATCAATTTGTGCATCATTATAACAACTGAATTGTGCTTTTACGCACAGTTTACGCACTGTGCGTCAAAGGTTTTGTGGGTTCTCTGAATATCAGTTAATTCTCGTCAATCTGTCTCAGGATGAACAAACCTGTTTTAGGTGGGTTCCTCTTCACTTTCATCCAGTCGAATGTTTTGGAAGTTTCCTCCACATGGTTCAAATCCTTCTCCTTACTTTGGAGCGGTAACCTCGTGTAAACACTCTCTGGATATTCTTGCTGCCTCTGATCCCCGTTTCCAAAATGTAGATACTGGCTGCCTGTTGCAGCTCCAGGCCCGCAGCTGTCCCCGGTGTAGGGAGCCATGTTTGATCCGACGGGTGAAACCTGCGCGTGAATGAAGCTCCGGTCCTGCTCGGGCGCTAGGCCGTACTGGTGATGTCCGTACTCCAGCGGTGACCCGTACATGGAGTTCCCCGGTGTCGCAAACTGTAGATCCAGGTTGACGTGTGTCTGGTGGTGCAGAGGGAGACTCGGGGTCTGGTGTGGCGCAGGAGTTGCGGCAACTAAGCGCCCGTCCGGTGCGTAACTATCACTTGTTGCGCACGAGTTGGACGACACGTATCCATGGTTCAAATTGTGGTATCCGGCCTTGGCACTGAAAATATTTGCTCCCCGGTTGCACACTGGGTAGTCTAGGTAGGAGTTCATCCTGGACTTGGGCCTTTTGTTTGTTCACAAGTGATCAAGACCGAGCAGTCATTAATCGGTGCTCCCTTTGCCCTAACCTTCTAGGTAGTATGTCAAAGCTGTAAAACTGCCTTCCACCCTCATATCACCTTCCTGACACAACACGTGACCCGCTAAACGCCAATGGCAAAGGACCTGCAGCACTCTGTCAAGTCTGCGGGCTCGTCCATCAAACGGCTCGCATTTACATGACAAGAGCTTCAATCAAACTCGCTCATCCATCTGATAAGAACACAAACATCAGAACACAGTTTCAGACTGCAGTGTTACGAGAGCTCCAAATGTCAAACAGTGAAAATAATCACTATCTAACATAATAATAATAATATGGATTTAGTACATGTTATAATAACACTGGCCTTAAAGATTAGAAAATATTATTTTTGTCTTGAAGATGTCAAAAGTCACTAGATAGACTGATCAATTATTTATTTAACGAAACATGAATGCCAGTAAAGTTAAACACAAGTAATAATATACAATAAAAAAAGTCTCATTTTTCATAACGTTTTTTAGTGTATTGCCTAAACTGAGATATATATATTTTTTTGTTGCGCGACTATTCAACTTAAACTTTTACATTTAAAAGCTCTCTGTAAATGTTTCTAGTTTGGTCCAAAAACATTTCTTCGGCCTCTCAGCATCACGAGTCCTCCTGACAGACTCTGAGTCCAAAGCAGCGCAGTGCATCCAGTGATCCATCATGCGCTCTTTCTACAGATTGGCAGCTTGTGTGGCCCACTTCGCCCATAAAAAGAACAAAAGACGCATTGAAGAACCATAAGCCTCGCTTCTTTTTAACGACGATAATGTAATATCTTCCCCAAAAAAAACTCTCACGTCCACACTCACTCCTTAAGGACCTTAAGGACTGTGATTAAATAAGAGTTAATGTTATGTTATAGACCTCAAGTGCTAATTAAGCTTTTACAAAATAAAAAACAAGGAAAGTTGCCATTTATTCCAACGTTTTAGCTGCTTTATCGGTGGTCTTTTTGTATTGGTTCTTAGAGGAGTATTTACTGGAGAGTCTGGTGAAATCTCAACAAATTGCCTTTATTTATGGAGCTGCAATAAAAGCATGGAACATTTTAATCTGAGATACACAAGCCTCTGAAACAATGTTTAGAAGAGGCCCATGCGTAAAAGTACGCACAACAATGTATATAAAACGAATAAATGTGAATAAATACAAATAAATAAGACCTGAGACTAATATTTAGATGAATTAGTCCAATAAATAAATAATATAAATACATGCATCAAGACAAGGCTTCTTCTATACATTAAAGGGAGAGGTGTTTTTGTGGAGACTCGAGGAATTCACGTGTTTCTGCTACAGATGAGTCAGTTTTGGAGCCTGCATGATTCTGTCCTGCGTGCAGCTCTGTGGGAAATATAACCCGTTAAGATCCACGTTTGGGTCTGTTGCGCGTGAGGTGGTGTGCGTGTCGTACCGCACGTTAAACTGCGGGTCGTGCGTGAAGGTTGCAGCGGGATATTTGGAGTATTCTGCCGGGTACGCCGGCTGGGACTGGTGTTGTTGGGACTTGAGCGGAGGGGAGGCCGGCTGGAAATCCCCGCCCAGATGGACATAACCCAGGCTCGACAGAGTGGGGCTGCCCGGGGCGGAGGGGGAGGACGGGGGTGAGGAGGACGAGTTGGTGGTGATGGGGCCCTGCACTCTCTCGTCCTTCTTCAGCTTCATCCTCCGGTTCTGGAACCAGATCTTGATCTGCCTCTCGTGGAGGTTGAGCAGGCTGGCCATCTCCACGCGCCGCTGTTTGCACAGGTAGCGGCTGAAGTGGAACTCCTTCTCCAGCTCCACCAGTTGCGCGCTCGTGTACGCGGTGCGCGTCCTCTTGGAGGCCGGGGTCGCGCTTGGACTCTTCTCGTTGACGGTGCAGTCTGTGGAGACAAACAGTCAGGAAAGGAAAGGAAGGTTGTTGAGGGGAGGTGTGTTTTTTATTTATGACTTCATGATCATTGTCATATCTCTGCTGAGTCTCAGTTTTCTCTTTTATTCATTGACTCTGTTGTTGTGAAGAGAGCAGAACGCTCTGCTAACCTTGCCTGTATGAATAAAGGTTACATTGATAAATAAAACTGAGAGCACAACATGGTGAGAGAGGAGAGGAAAAGACAGAAACTAAAAGAACACAAAGTGGTTTACTTAAATCAGGGTTCTGGTGTTCCAAATGATTGAGAGATGTATGAGCAGGTGACCACATTTAAAAAATGGAGTCCAAGAACTCAGCTGTTTGTTAGGTTTTCTAAAGTGGTGAGTTCTGAGTAAATAAGAATTTGTTCTATGAAGATTTAACGGTACAGATTGTAAACAGGCCTCTGACACAAACTTGGATAATATATTTTAAAAACAACAACAACAAAAGACTTGATTTAAAGGGACACATTATTATCAGGCCTTAAAATCTTTAAAATAATGAATAGTTAAATGAAGGGAAACTTTCATGTTTTACTCTACTAAAATAAAATAGTCTAATACTCTTTCTGTTCACTTTTAACTTCATGTGTATTGTCCCAATCATTTATATTATTGTATTTGTTTTGAAGCCATGGAATTAAATGTAATTTTTTCAATGTAATTATGATTCTAAATAAAAAGATGGGAGCCTAAATGAGCCAATGTGTGTTTATCATCCTGCTGCTGCCTGACTGTATAGCTCCATTAAAAGCCACCTTACGGTTTGAACGTGAAAAGGAGAAATATGACCTCATTCCTCCATTAAGAGCTCGTTAAAGGAGACATGAATGAAAAGGCCTCATTTGAAAACGCCTCCATACGTCATACAGACCTGCGACTCTCCTGCCGTGTTTCTCACTTGAGGGCCTGGACTCTTTCATCCAGGGGAAAATCTTTTTGCTCGGAGGAAACTTGGTGTTTTGCTGTTTTGACCTTCGGGGGAACGTGCGCTCAAACGTCTCAGCGTGCACCAAATGGTGGCGTGCAGCTGCGCCGCCGAACCCGCCGACATCCTCCAAAGCCTCGCCGAAGAAGAAGAAGTCTTGTTGCTGGGTGTTTTGTGTCGCACCGGGTTTCTGCATTTCCATTAAATGTGCACCGGGCCCCCTTTGACCTTCTGACGGAGCGCTGGCAGCCAAATGTCACATGGCAGGTTTCCAGAGAGCCCTGCAGCTTCTGGCCTGAGAGGGTCCAGGAAAAAAAGAGACAGAATCAGGGAGGAGACCACATGATCCATCTTATCAACTCAATAGTATGCTGACATGAATAGCGAGCCTCTCCATGGCCCGAGAGGCAACGGGAACATGAGAGTTTGGTGGAAATAAACCCTCTGAAAAAAACACCAAAACAGAGGATCTTCTAAAATATGTGCAGAAATAAAATAATTTAACAATAAGTGTTGACCTCACTGTCCTACAACGAGGCTCATTGTCTTTTTCATTGTGTGGTAAAGCAGCTAAAACAAACAAAAGTGATTATGAACGAGGTTTTATTATAGAACTTTTGTTTGTCTTTAAAAAAGAATAAGATATTAATAATAATAGCAATAAAACAAATGGCAAACAGTAGCACTAATTGCACAAACACAAACACAAATAGGCCCATAAATAGAAAATACATTAAATATAATTATAAAAGTAAATACTTTGTCTTTTTGTTGTGTGTTTACTGAAATCACATTAATGTGCTACATTAGGGTCCGTGACTGTTCATAAATAACTGCCTTTTGTCAGTTAATGGATGCTGCTGTCTGCAACATTTTCAAGGAGGGAAAAAAATTAAATGTTATAACACAATCTGCTAAAAAAGTCATCCATCTCCATCAAACACAGAATAAAACAGAAGTCCATTGTGCGCTGCAGCTGTTTTTTTCTGCTTCTTCCCTGAATTGAAACGCGATTTAAAGAAGAAGAAGATGAAAAAAAAACATCTTAATTAAATTGAATCCAACAGAACAGAATTATTAAGCAGCAGTTGTTTTTTAAGGGCGAAGAGAGACGCAGTGAGAGAGAATAACGTCTGGAGGCATGCAGCTTTATGAACTCTGGTTGAACCGCGGCTGGAGTCAGGCTCGTAAATCATAAAGACACATAACCCAGTCCGCGGCTGCCTTACCTTCCACAACCTACATTCATCCCCCGCACTGAAACGATCCGCGCGCGCAAACAAATACACACCGGCTTCCTCTCACCTTCGTTCTTTCTTTTTTTTTCTTTTTAGTTTTTGTTTAAAAAAAAAAAGCCTCCAGATTAGAATAAAATCCCTGCAGAGAAAGAAGCGTCTCTCGCTTTAGATGATGATGTGGCTTCGCGTGCCAGTGGGGTGAAGCAGAGTGGACAGTGTTTCTGCAGCTCACACCGCCCTGCAAGGCGCACAATGTCAGCCTGTGTGTGTGTGTGTGTGTGTGTGTGTGTGAAAGTGTGTGTGTGTGTGTGTGTGTGAAAGTGTGTGTATGGGGGGTAAGCCTTTCTGCTGATCATGCATGCAGTTTCATATATGGAAATAGGGAAATAGGCCTATATATATAT
>NW_022280034.1:2021131-2034281 GCF_004355925.1 Anarrhichthys ocellatus | reverse complement strand
CGTGTGTCTCTGTGTGTGTGTGTGTGTGTGTGTGTGTGTGTGTGTGTGTGTGGCTTAATGTCTACCTCTACATCTTTATGGCAATTAGAGCAGCATGAAAAGACCCAAGAGAGGCAGGAAAAAGCTGAATATTTTAGCCCATTTTAAGTGGATTTAGAGAGGAAAATTGTCTGTTAAGAAGAGTCTCCCTCCACCATTCACATGCATTAAAATAACCCCAAGAATACGAGTTTTTAACTTGTATTTTTACATCATATGAACACACAAGTGTTTCTGTTCAAACATCCCCTTTAGGACCGGTGCCAGCAGAGGGCCATACATTACTCCAGAAAAGAAGAGTATTTAGAGTTGCTGTTGTTTTTTCCTCTCACACACAAAGTGCATTACGTCTAATTAGATTTTTTTAATTTTCTAATTCAAATGAGTGAGTCGTTTTAAAGCACTAAAAGCGGAGACAGACAGCGGTCAGCAGCAGCGTCCATTACGAAGTTTTATAATGAGGCCTCGGTTCGGTTACACGGTGACCATCAGGCTGCTGCGGTGCATCGATTGGCGGCGCTTTGATGTCTCATCCTCATGTTTTGGCTCGATCGCTTTGATTGGCTCTGAAAGGTAATATTTAACTGAGTGGCGTTAATTAATGCAAATGTGCACCTTTGATCTCTGAACCGTGCGCTGTCGCCCAGAAAACGTGAATAGAGATCCAAAAAAGAACAGCTTTTACACGAGCTCCTTGTTTCATGGCTGCAGAGTGAGGAAGCTGGAGTTATTTAGTCTCATTTTAACGACAAAAGTTGAGTAAAATGTCTTAAACGTTTGTGCAGTTGCCAGTTTATTAGGTACACATGGCTGAAACTATACTGCAGTCCAATGAAGAGCTCTTGTATTAAATGGTCCACTGACTGGACATTTTTCAGGAGCTTTCAGCCACATCCTTTTGGGTTTTATATGTGTAGCTTCCACGATTATCATTGCAGTAAACAGCAATGACAACTGAGCTAACTCCCTACTGCTGATGAAGACCTTCAGAAGGGGCTGAAAGCTCTGGGAATTTCCTTTTCGTCAAACATCTTTAGGGAAGCTGTTGAATTGTATTGGGTTATAAAGAGAGGTGTTTCTAATATTGTGTCCATCCCAATCACTGCACAACTACACAACTGGTGTCCCTTAAAGGCAACTTAGCTTAGATGTATTGGTAGAAAGAAAGTATTACTTTAGAATAACTCTGACATATTTCTACTTTACTTGAGTATTTTCCTTCTCTGCTACTTTGTACTTCTACTCCATTACAATTCATAAGGAAATATTGTACTTTTTACTCCAGTAGTAGTATAGAAAGTCTTTCAATGTGGTTAAACATTGAGGAACTACAACATTAGAATCTGTTCGTTGTCCTGATAAAAACAGAATATAATTCTGCATAACTGTAGTTATGCTTCTGTATCATTTTGAATTCAGCGCTTTTACTTGTAATGGAGTACTTTTAGACTTTTGTATCTGTACTTTTACTGAAGTAAAGGATCTGGATACCTCTTCCACCTCTGCGTCTGTGCCATAAATCTCTCTGATAGCCGATACAGAGCTATAAAAAGAGCCATAAGAATACAAAGAAAATCAGCAATGAGTGCGCTGTCTTAAAAAAGTCTAAATGGTCCTGTGATATACAAGGCAGCCAGCGATGAAGAGGAGGAAGACGACATGATGAGTCTGTGTACAGTATAAATATAAATTCATGTTTGATCCCTGTGGCCTGCGTGGCTGACAGTTATTATTCAGATGTGACAACAATCCCTGAGCTGCACTTAACGTCCCATCTTCATCACCACGGCGAGCTCCACACTCTTCAGGCTGCCTGTCTGATCTGTGATGGACATGTACCCCCCCCCCACACACACACACACACACCCACCACCTCCACCACCCATCCATTCAGTCTGCATGCTGACAAACCTCTCTTGTCAATTAGCTGCAGGACCCACATGTCCACCAGAAAAGGATTGATGGCTCTGAATTAATTCAAATACAGTTGAATCAACTTCCCGCAGCCAGCTTAAGCAATAACGTAAATTAAAACATAAATAGATATGATTAAAATACAGTTTGAAAATACGCTTTTACTCAAAAAAAAGCAAAGTACCTGTTTTCAGCTAATTTCCCCAAGAGAATTAAAATAAAGTTGTTCTACTTTGTCACATCAGAGAAAATATTCAAGCAGGAGCTTTAAATCACCAGATCAGGCCACTAACACTTTATTTTATTTATCATGTATAAGCAATATATAAACACTTAATAAACGCTTTATAACACTCTGTAATGTGTATGGGTGTATTCATGAATTTGTCAACTACTGTAAGTGAAAGCATGTGCATTAAGATATGATTACTGATAATACAGTAAAGCACAGTTAGGATAAGTTATAATTACTGACAAATACTGGCCATTAATAAACACTTAAACTGTCATTATCTGTTCATAACCACATTTTAGTGTGTTATAAACCACTTATTAACCGTTTGTTTACATCTTATGAATGCCTCCAGTAAAGTGTGATGCCTACATGATTATTGCCTCAACACTTAGCAATTATAAGCAGTTCATACACTTTTAATAAATGCTTAATAAGACACTGTGATATATAGTTATCAGCAGCTATATGTGTTTATTAATGCATTTGTCAACTGCTGTAAGTGTAAGCTGGTGTATAAACGTATCATTAATGATAATATAGTAAAGCACAGTTGTAATAAGAAAAGTTTGTCCATTAATAAATACTTAAAACTGTCATTATATATGTTTACAACAACATTACAGTGTGTCATAAACCATTTATTAACCATTTTGTTTACATTTTATAAATGCTTACAATAAAGTGTGATGCATATGATTATTGCCTCAAAACATGACTTTATTTAGCATTTAATAGCAGTTTTTACACATTTAATAAATGGTTTATAACATACTGGCATATAGTTATCAGCAGCTATAAGTGTTTATTAATGAATTTGTCAACTGCTGTAAGTGTAAGCTGGTGAATAAACGTATAATAATTATAGTAATTATTATACTTCCCTTCACTTGTTCGACACAGTAACAAACATCTTTAGTGAACTTACTTTTCGCTTTGGGCCTCATCTTCTCATCAGCACTGCGTCCAGTCTGTTGGCAGCCTGTTGGAGCTGTTTGCTGAGGTCCTCCTCACATTTCCCTGCAAACTAAAACTCCTCCTCGAACATACAGGCAGTGAAAAGAAGATAAACGACGTGCCGAACAATGCCCCTCATTGAAGGGCCTGTCTGCAACTTTCACAGATGTCATATTCTCCAGCAATGTGCAGCTAAAAGAGAGAAAAGGGAAAACACTCAGAACAGTGAGGGCCTGCAGCTCTGTGCGTAAAAACTCCAAGCAGAACTGCTATTACAAAAACAGCATTTTACACATATTACCAGCCCCAGAAAACATCAAACATGTGGCATTATTCGCCATAAAATATGCATTCACGGACACACAGAGAGCGATGAGTATTTCTCGTCTTAAGATGAACGTTGTTCTTCCCCTCGAGGTGAAGTGTCATCACCTAAATACTCCCCAAGACGCGAATTTGTGGCTGCTGCGATATTTACACAAATTCGGATCTACAGGGTATATGTAGATGACAGGTGGTCAGCCTCTGCGTGCACGAGGACAGAAGCTGCAGCCTCCTGAAGCTGTGAAGCATCTAATGAATAATGTCCACATATTTAAAACAATGCACTCACATTAAGGAATGCAGAGCTTTTACTTTTTAGACTTGATCTTTAAACGGTATTTTTCTATTAACCCCTCTTATAAAATATTAGAACTTACTATTAACAGCTTTATAAATGGTAAAAAAAAAAACATTTAGATCTGTTATAAACATACATATGTTTTGGGTTGCCAGGTTGTGAAAAATACACTTGGCTGGTGTTCATCCCTTCCTGTTTGGTATTAATGCTGTTAAAATGTTGGTAATCCATTTATAAATACTGTGCGTTCATTACTCTCTAATAATCCAGATGTTGATAAGTTATTAATAAAGGGGTTTAATTAAGCAAGTGTGTAATTATAAATGTTAATAAATCATTAATAAAGAGGATTAATTTACCAAATCTGAAGTTGTAACCTTCCAAACCAAGAGTTGCTATTATAGATGGCTTACAACGAATCTATAAAGCATTAGTTAATGATTAATTAACCATTAATAAAGTAATTTATTGAAAGTAGAACTAAAAAACACTTTAACAGATATTTTACATGTATAACCTTAAATATTTTGGTCATATAAGCCAAGTTTCCACATTAGTGGAAGAAGTACTCAAGCAAAAGTACAAATACCACAATGTAAAAATACTAAATTACAAGTAAAATACTTCAAAATCAAGGTAAAATAATAATCAAGTATCAAAAGTAAAAGTATCCGATTGTTCTGCAGAAAAATTTATGAGTGACATCTTAATGTTATTTTACTGTTAGCTGCTCAGGTGGAGCTTTATATGAAGCCAGTGTAGTCCAGTGGTTCCCAACCTAGGGGGTCGGGCCCTCGAAAGGGTCACCAGATAAATCTGAGGGGTCATGAGATGATGAATGGGAAAGAGAAGAAGTAGAAAGTAAGTTCTGACTCACATTGGCTTTATTTTCTAGTCTTTTCTCTGATCTTTTGCTGTTTTTGTGAAATATTGAATACGTTTGCCTCTTTGGGCCTCAACCGTTTATTTAAATGAAACAATCTGAGAGAAGTTCAGAAGGAAAACGTCTCTTTGGTGGAACCACTAACGACATATGCACTCTTTGCTCCTCTCACAAGCCAAAAAGGTTTAGAACCACTGGTTTCCTCTTTAAACGTTAATGTTTTATAAGCTTTATCCTCTTTCTTGTGTAAAAAACATTGATCTGAAAGTAACAGGCTAAATAAAAAGTAGCATAAAAATGGAAACACTTAAGTACTACTAGCTCAAAATTGCAGTACAGCAAGTACACTCAGCTGCTTTCCAGAATAATAAAGTGAGAAGAAATTCTTTGTAATCATCAGCCTCAACAACTTGATCGTCCAAAGAGAGTTTCACTGTCAGTTTAAAGTGTCCAGCATTAAAAAGGTTTATTCCTCCCACTCAGCTGAACAAACCTTTAAGAGATAACTAATAAACACGCTCAGAGCGACACTGGTTTCTCTCTGGAAGCTGCACGTGATCACACCAGAGCAAGAGGGAAGGAGAGCAAAACACATCCATCATCAGCCCGGGTCGGTCTGAGGCGCCCTCTGCTGGCAGAACATCTGCAACACACACACACACACACACACACACGCACGCACACACACACACTCTCACACAAATCCTGCCAGATGTTCAACATCCATGTCACGATAAACTGGCCTAACATAAAAAGAAAGAAAAGGTGATATTTGTTTCATGTTTCCCATCATTGTGATTAAATGAATGCGTTAGATTCCACGTGAGAGGTGGTGGATTTAAAACGGTTATTCACATTAAGTCATTTTACCTTTATAATTCTAAAATGCACATACATTTTAAAGCGGATTTGGCGCTTTAGTATTTGCATTAATTGCGTTGAAACTGAATCTGCATCAGGAAACAGAGTTCAAATAGATTTTATGTTAAATTTATAACCAATATGTGGTTAAATTAGTGTTTGTGGTGGCTTATTCTTCGCTGTACATCTCGCACTCTGCACACTAAACTAATCGTATTGCAAAAGCAGAGGAGACAAAAAAAAGAAACAAATCTGTCAAATACGCACCGTGTTTGCAGTGGTTCTTTTTCCACCAAAACTACAGAATGGAGATTTTGGAATATATTTTATTCTTATCTCACGTGCAAAACACTGAGATGTGTTTTCTCTCTCTCCATCGTGACAGTGCAGTCTGGCAGCAGCAGCGCTTCCTCCTCCTGACGCATCTGCGGCTGCAGTCAAATCGTCTCCTGACCCAGCGATGATCCCCAACGCCATGAATTATGCATGAGATCCGGGTACAGATTACCCCTATCAATATGCAATACTCATTACGCTGGTTAAATTGCCACTTAATAGTTATGAATATGTGGAAAATGTCTGGGACCCATATAGCCCACCACTGGTTTTAACTTTATCTTTTTCTTTCTTTCTTTTTTTACCTGAAATGAGTTTGAAAAGATTTGGAAAATTTAGCCTTTAGTTTCCTGGAGATAATATCATTATGTTTTATTAGACAAATGCATATAAGGCCACCCGTAGCCCGGAGATTTCTTTATGTTAAATCAGTGGAGGCGGCCGTCCGGCTCAGGCTTGTCCGAGACTTCACCTTTGGCCGCTCGGTGACTTGACAGACCGGGATAAATCACTCCAGGACCTCGCTCAAGTTCGTTGCATGTCAGCTGCATAAAAAGCCTTGAGTTTAGATTTAAAGTCGAATGATGAGATTATTATTATTATTATTTTTTTAGCAAAACATTTTTGCAAATTAAAGCACTTTGTGTGTTTTTCTTATACGAGGAAGTTGCTGAGCAGAATTAGAGGCCTTTAAATGTATATTTTGTTCCAAACAGAAGAAGTTTGTGGATTCAAATCTCAGCAAAACATTCAAAGTGTGAAATAAGAGTTTTCTGCAGGTGGAGATGTGGAAGAATATCTGGCTTTTATCTCAAATTGTAGGAGTGTAAACTGAATTTTTTTTTTTTAAATGAGAACCACATAAAGAAATATAATTTGAAATAAAATTCTTGCAGCCACAAGATTTTTTTTAGTAGAAACATTTTTTTTCAACTCTTCCCAGAAGCTTAAACTAACTAAATATAAGTGGACATCACTTCCTTCTCCAGTCCAGCCTTTCCAGTCCCATCCATGCAGTTAAGCCGTCACTTTCATTCAAGGTTGTGAATTATATAGTACATTGTCTACTCCCCAAAACCATAAAACCAACTTTATGGACCTCACGTGACTATTCTCAGTCTGTAAGTAATATAGGTCTATACAATCTTTGGTAAGGGGGGATTTTTTTACCAACTTCAGCCTGGCCTATATACCTGTAAGCTAAAGCCACTCTTTCTGGGCTTTTTTAGAGGGGATTTTATCACCAACACATTTCCCAAATGGCAAACACGCGTCTCGCTGCAGGAGAGTCAGAGGAGGTAAGTTTGAAAAAGTTTTGTTTTTCTCTGTCACGTTGTCTCTGCTGCAAAGAGACCAAAACAAAAATCTGTGTTGTTCACGTGACACTTTTATAATTGTGAAGTTAATCATTAGTGAGTTTTAATTCTGAAGCAGCTGCTTTAAAAAGAAAGACCTGACTTTGATCTGTTTGTTCTAATTGATAATACAGTCGAGACACGTTCAAAGCGATTGAGAGAAACATTTTATTTTTTCAAGCGCTATGAGTTCACTTACAAATACAAAAAGCTTATTGGCGAAAAAAGCTCACATCACTGCCTAACCACAGAATAACCCTTTGCACTAAAAATTCATCACATTGACAGGTCGAACACATTTGCATTGCTCATAATTATCCTAAACAATAATAATAATAATAATAATAATAATAGTTGCACAAAATATCCTTAAGCTACACATTTGCTTTTGGACTTTATGGATGTGGCCACAAGATAACCATCAAAAATAGCAGTAAAACTTACACTAAAGCGCGTTGAATGGCCCCGGGATACAATCGGTTTACATTCAATGAAGAGCAGCATATGGTTTGGAAACTTGGTTTTTTTTTCGTTTGTTTTTTAACTGTACAATGAATTTACTCCTGTTAGACCGTCAAAGAAGTCACAATAAAGAGCTCAAGTTTAAACACCTTCAAGAGAGGAAGAGAGAGAGAGAGAGAGAGAGAGAGAGAGAGAGAGAGACAGACATAGAGAGAGAGAGAGAGAGAGAGAGAGAGAGAGAGAGAGAGAGAGAGAGAGCAAAAAGCATGAACAATTAATACCCCCAATAATATTTACATCTTGTTTTCCAAATAAGACATCTAAGCTATCATAGTACAACAGGGAACTAAAAATGGCATTTTTAAGACCACAGAATACTTATTTTTCTATCACAATAGCATGCTGGAAGGTGCTGCGCTTTCAAATAGCTTTACAGTACTCATGGATAATTTTTTTGATTATTTTTATCTTTAATTATTATTATTATTTTTACTCTCCCTCCCCCCCAAAAAAAAGTTATTCAGTTGTGGAAGGCGCTGCCTCCTGTCACGAGACTCATGCTTTTCAGCTTATTGTCCTTCTTCCACTTCATCCTGCGGTTCTGAAACCAGATTTTGATCTGTCTTTCGGAGAGACACAGGGCGTGGGCTATCTCTATCCTCCGCCGCCTGGTTAGGTACCTATTGAAGTGAAACTCTTTCTCCAGCTCTAGCGTCTGGTACCGGGTGTACGCGGTTCGGGCCCTTTTCCCATCAGGTCCAGTCATATCTACATTTTTTTTACAGAAAATCCAGAAATAATTAGCAACTGCACTGAACAACAACAACAATAACAACAAGAGGAGGTTTGCACTGCTACACTTTTTTAAATGTTTGGCCGCAGCGTGAGGATGCACAGATGTGGGGGGTCACAACACGAGAGGATGCAGGGAGGAAAGCATGCGACACACAACAAACACTCACACGGTTCTTTCTCAGCTCAAGCTCCCGCCGACAAAAAGCAGCCAGCACACATTAAAAAAATCCAAACTCCACGAGCCATCCAGCGGCATGTTAACCCGAACCCACGTCTACAAATACTGCCCCCTCTTTTTCCCACCATCCACACCGAGCTGCTCACTCATGCAACACTTTGACAGATTTATGACACACCGTCCAGCGTGACATCCGTCCAAACTAAATATTATTAGAGGTGTGAATATACCATGGTTTATGTGCAGTTTCCGCATCCAGGGGAATATTTGTGGCGACTGGCAATCATTTGATGTGGGAGTGGAGGAGGTGGCGTTGGGATCCTGGTGGTGCTGCTGCTGCTGCGCCCGGGGTGCCGAGCTGGAGCCGCCGCTGCCGTGTGCGCCCTCCTCGGTCTCGGAGGCGACGGTGGCGTCCTCTATCTCCGTGAAATGCGCGCTGTTGCCGCCGCTGCTGTTGTTGTTGATTTTGTTGAGATTGTTGCCGCTCGAGGTCGAGCTCCGGTCAGAGGGAGGAGAGGGGCTTTTTAGTTCCAGCGGCTCGTGGCTGGCCGTGGCGCACGACGGCGGCACCGGATCTGGAGACGCGAGCGAGCAGTTGGGTGTCTGTCTGTACCGGGCGTCCGGCGCGAATCCCCGGGCATCCTCTCTCACGGCCCCGAAGTGGCCGCCGTTGTTGGCGCGGTTCACGGTTAGGTCCATGCCATTGTAGTTGTAGCCGAAAGACCCGGAGTGCATGGTGCCAGGGTCTCTGAAGGAGCCGCTCACAGCGCCGTTAGTCCCATAATTTAGTAACTGATAGTCGGAGCCATTTGGATAGCGCCCTGAGAACGAGTTTACAAAGTAAGAGCTCATTTGCTTGGATTTTTAAAGCCTCGATTTGTAGATCTTTGTCGCTATAATCCTGTGTGCTTGCACGATTTATGGACGCAATCATGAATTATAAGCAATGAAGCCCCTACTGTACTTTGCCAGGTATGCGGCCAAATATGGGAGAGCGTTCGGGAATCACGTGCCTTTGTTGACCAGTCGTAAATCCTCACTGATGACTTCAAGAGGTAATTCATGCTCCATGGTTACAAATGATGACGAAATAATGGTCGTTAGGCTCCAGTCAATGGTGCCTCCCCGCTGCGCCCCCGAGAGCCCGCGTGGGCAGAGAGCGCCATCTTCCGTACAGAGGTGGTAGCGCTCTGCCGGGGACGCGCTGTCAGGCCCCCAGAAGCCATCCATCATTTTATGTAACTGCGCTGATAATACAGGCCACAAAAGGCTCAGGTAACACATAACAGAGAAGTATCAGCCGCGCTGTTGGCAGCTTGATGCGTGGAGTGTCAAACTGGAAATTATTTTAATCGTTACGTTGAGTTTTATGTGAATGTTTAAGCTTATTTTATAGGTTTATTGTTGCTTCAGAAGCAGTTCAGTAGCTTATAATAATAATAGTAATAGTACTTATAATAATAATAAGCATATTTTTTTCCTCGAGCACAAATGACGCCACAAGATCTTCCAATATACATCAAAAAGCCTTTATTTCTATGTACAATTTCCTAAACAAAATATTGCACACAATATCCAGATGTGCATTGAACACGAGGTGAACGACAATAAATAACATGTAACATTGCTTGTCTGTACAGATGTGAGTGTCGATGGCACAGCTGTAAAAACAACGAGCCTAAGACTATTATAGAACAACTAACACCACGAGATGTACAGGGAAGAGGACAACATAATCACAAAGTAGGCCTATACGATAATGAGGTAACGACATTGTCAAAAAAACAACTAAACACTAACAATTATTTACATTTTGGCGGATTTTGCATAGTCCCCTAAATAAAGACACGAGCACAAGGACAAACAAGAGGAGGACCTGATTTTAACCTAATGCAAACATTATCACCGTGCAGATACTGAAATAAAGTCTATCACTCTACACGTCTCTAACATGGGATTTGCAGCACTTTATCTACAAAGAAATAATACATCATTTTTATTCTGGGAGTGTGCACACAAACACACACACATGCCTTTCCTTCAGTGTCCTTTTAGCTCTTTTTCTCCGCCTGTTCCTCCTCCTCCTCCGGTGTCTTTGAGGGATTGAGGAGCTTGTTCTCCTTTTTCCACTTCATCCTGCGGTTCTGGAACCAGATCTTGATCTGTCTCTCCGTGAGACACAGGGCGTGCGAGATCTCTATCCGGCGCCTCCTGGTCAGGTAGCGGTTGAAGTGGAACTCCTTCTCCAGCTCCAGGGTCTGGTAGCGGGTGTAGGTCTGTCGGCCCCTGCGGCCACTGTTACCAAATGGACCTGGAAACAAGACAAATACAAATAAATTAAATTCATGAATTAATAATTAAATGTTTTGTCTTGAGTGAATGTCGAAAGTGTAGGAGGAAAAATCTACCTGAGAGTGCACTCGAAATCTGTAGTGGTGTGTCTGAAAGAATACAATAAAGTGGGGATTCAGATGTTTGGTGTATTTCAACTCCAAATCACATCTTAAAACATTCAAATATAATAGTTCAATGTGTATAAAGTAGTAGATTATGATATAGTAATCAACTGTACTTTATTGTATGTAAATTTTGTCCTATAATATTCCTGTAACAGCTTATTTCTATAGGTACGCAAATGGCACTCAATGTCAATATTCGTTTAAAAATATATATATATATATATATTCTAAAATATCCCAATATTTTCATATAATATATATTTAGTATGCACATGACACACATTACACTGAGTTTTTATTGACTTTTACATGTATTTTATTATAAAAAAAATTCCTAAATTATGTCATTAATATATAGGCAATAGGATGCATGTGTAAGCTTGGTGCGTAAAAGTGCCCTCATGGTGCGTTTCCTCTCTTATGACAGCAGGATATTGTTCTATAACATTACAGTAAGGATGTACAGTCAGAGTCCCACTGCACAGTAATGAACAAAGCTCACATGACGTCTAGTTTCTTGAG
The DNA here is from genome assembly GCF_004355925.1 of Anarrhichthys ocellatus. Classification (NCBI taxonomy): domain Eukaryota; kingdom Metazoa; phylum Chordata; class Actinopteri; order Perciformes; family Anarhichadidae; genus Anarrhichthys; species Anarrhichthys ocellatus. Next base: position 2,022,666 of record NW_022280034.1, on the reverse strand, counting down.
ATATACTATCATTTTATGAAATGGATGTGTTTCTGCGATATTTAGTGTCCCTCTAAAACTGATAAAAAGAACCATTCCGAAGATGCCATGTGATACTAAGAGCTTTAAGTTGGAGCTCGGGTTAATGTAGGCCAAGTCTCTGTGTGCGTGCGTGCGCCTGTGTGCGCGTGCGGTCGTGTGTATGTGGTGATGATGATGTCGCAGCCAAAGCCCCGAAGGCGCACGGAGATCCGTGCGTAATCACAATAATCTCAAACTTTCGGCGGTGTAATCGCGTTAATTATTCGAATGTTTCGGTCTCTAACCGTTAAGATGATTCGATGTTAAGTGTGTGAGTGTCGCGCTCTCTCCGCAGCTGACAGGCAACTCCGCCGCGCGGCTCAGGATGCCTCACTTCATCACGCGGACATGATCTCTTTTACCTCCAGGCAGCGTGACAACACAACAGAGTGAAAACGTTTGTTACTCACCGGCGGAGCAGGCGTTCATCCGCTGCATCCACGGGTAGATGAGAGTGGAGGACTTGTCGTCAATGCTGCTGCCCATGCTGACAGGCTGCTCCGGGCACTCCGATTTGCGGTGCTCCTGGGTGACGAACAGCGGCTGGTCGTCGCGGCTCGAGAAGGCGCACGAGCCCTCCACGTCCTTGTAGAAAGTCCCGACCGGGTTGTAGTCGCAGGGCGCTCCGCCGCCGGCCCTGCCGTAGATGGCTGCGGCCGCCGCGCTCGTCTGCTGGTAGTAGGACGCCGGGTAAACCTTGTCCTGCATGTTGGCCGCTCCATATGTGGCCGCGTTGGAGTAGTGTCTTAACGGATCGGTGTATCCAGAGGAATATAACGGTATCTGACCCAGGAGAGAGTCCTGTCCTCCCGGTAGAGACACGGGAAAAGTTGAGTTTACAAAATAGGAACTCATTGGGTGGACAACGGGGTGTATATACTCCGGAGGAATATGATTTGTTGTCTTTTATAGTCCAAGTGGTTTTGCCATTACTTTATCCGAGATTTGGTTTTTGCTGAAAGGGGGGGTTGCGAGGTGCCACTGAACACAGAGGGGAAGTGTACCATCTGATCAACCTCTGGCCAATCACCGCAGTCTGTGCTTGCACTATTGCACCCATGGGGGGCTCTTGTTGCGCGCGGGGGTCCCCGGTGAATCGAAATGAAGCGCTCGAGCCTGTCGGTCTTTACGCACGCTCACGCGGTTGCGCGCACACACAGAGACGCTGTGACTCGCAGGAATACAAATCCACTAAAAACAAACAACAACAACAACAACATGCTACATACAGAGCAACTGTTCGCGTCATAACTTTTCGTTTTATGCAAATACGGTCCAATAAAGCAGACGGACTTCTCCCCCTCCGTCATAAACAGGCACGCGTGCACAATCCTCCCCCGCTCCCTCTCCCTCTTTCACGCGCGCGCGCACACACATGCGCGCGCACACATGCACGCACATACACACATGCACACGCGCGCGCACGCGCACACACACACACACACACACACACACACACACACACACACACACAC